>NC_133399.1:30985686-31285686 GCF_047511655.1 Castor canadensis
TGGAGGATGGGAATAATGACCCTTCTCCTCAACCTTTGGCTCTTTCATCTTCAGTGGACCCTCTAGCCCTTCCAGTCATCCTGGGGCCTCAGGGACAACAACAGCCTGAGCCCACTTTGCTTGCAGTACTTAAAAGATTTAGAGATTCAGTCAGGGAGAATGGGGCTAATGGTCCCTACACTCTTCCTCTATTTGAAATCTGAGTTGAGAAATTTGTACACCATGGGACTACAAGCAGGTAGCCCAAGCTTGCCTTAGCCGTAGTGATTTCCTTATATGGAAAGCAAAATATTATGATGAATGTGATGAACAGGCACAAAGAAATAGGGATACAGGGGTTCCTTTAACTGAGGACCAACTGCAGGGTGTTGGCTGATTTGCTGATGCCTGTCAACAGATGCAAGGTGTGTCCCCATATCTTAATCAGGTAAGACTTTGTGCCAAGAGAGCTTGGAGTAGCCTTTCCGACTCAAGTAGAGAATCAACTGAAAGTTTCTTGCAACTAAAACAAAAGGCCAATGAGCCGTGGGCTGAATTCTTGGCTCATGTAAAACATGTTATCAGCTGCAAAATTCAACATGCAGATGCACAAAGATTCTTGGATCACCAAATTGCATATTAGGGAGCTACCAAAGAATTCAAACAAGCTAGCAGACCAGAAAAGAATGGAGATATTTTTACTTGGGTTTCTGCTACCCAGGATATTGGCACCCAAACCTATATGGCCACCGCTCTTGCAGCTGCCCTAAAAAAGGGAGCCTTATGCTCTCCCACACTACATGCTTTGGATGGGGACAAAAAGGCCACCGGAAAAGGGACTGCCCTGAGGGCAAAAGTTATCAGGGCCCAAAGCTTGTCACAACAGGAGGAAAACCTAAAATGTGCCCATGTTGCAATAAAGGCTATCATTGGGCTAAAGAGTAAATCCAAACATCATGCTGATGGGAGACCTTTAAATGGGACTGGGGGAAACCTTCAGCCCCACCCCAAGAAGGAACAATTTCCTGTATCCAGTGGGAAAAGTCCCGGAGTTCAGGATTTAATCTCCTGGTCTTAGTGTCATTTAACCATCTCTCTGGGTAATACACCAGTCCAAGTAACATGTCATTTCTATAACTGTAAAATAATTAACAGGAATGAAAAGTATCTTCTTCAAGGACTAACTGTGCATCCTTATTATACTATGCTGCAATCCAAGTCTCCAAAAATAGTCTATGTTTCTGGCTCTAGGCAATGGTTAGGATTGGGGAAGGGTGCCAAGATTGCAGAATTTTTGCCTTTACCATCTGAGACCTCTCCTCAAATGTATTGGACTCAACCCATTTTAGATCAAAGAACCTTAGCTGTTATCTATGTAATGGAAATATCTTTGTGAGGTCTTTGAGACACAGAAGCAGATCAGAGCGTTATCCCTCAATTGTTATGGAGTAAACATTGGGGAACAAAAGGAGGAACTACAGTACAAGGAGTAGGGGGACCACAATTAGCCAAGGTTAGTTCTGAGGTACTCCTATGGGTGGATGAAGAAGGCAATTCAAGGACTTTTCAATCTTTCATAATTACAGGACTAAAATTGTGCTCATGGGGGAGAGATATAATGCAACAATTGTGCATGACTCTTACCATGCACAAAGCTCAACCTTTGGAGGAGGCTCTTTCCCCGGCTCAACAAGATAGGACAGTCACAAAGTCTTGGGGGGCAGCCCTTTCCCAAGCTCAACAAGATTAGACAATCATAAGAACTTGGGAGGAGGCCCTTTCCAACGTTCTCCTGTCACTGTGGCCTTGGTTATTCTTGTAACCACCCCCCACCTAGGGGCCATTGATATGAAGTCCCAGCCCACAGCTACACCACTTAAATGGTTAATTAATGACCCTATATGGGTTGATCCGTGGTCACCTTAAAGACAAACATTGCAACAGGCTCATATTTTGGTATAACAACAAATAAAAGCTGGATGTATGGAGCCTTCCAATAGTACATGGAATAGTCCTATTTTTGTAATACAGAAAAAAGTCCAAAGGAAAATATAGATTAATATATGACCTTTGAGCTATTAACAAAGCCATGCAAACCATGGGAGCTTTACAACCTGGCTTCCCTTCTACTGCCATTATTCCTGCAGGATTTGCAATTATAATTATAGATTTAAAAGATTGCTTTTTTAATATTCCATTACATGAAAATGATAAGGAAAAATTTGCATTTACATTGCCATCCATTAATAATGAAAAACCAGATCAATGATATCAATTGAAAGTATTACCTCAAGGCATGAAAAACATTCCCACCATATGTCATGCCTATGTCTATGCTGCTTTATACCCTTTTATTTAAAAATGGCCACAAATGAAATGTTTTCATTATATGGATGATCTTGTACTTCCTCATCCCTAATTTACACTATTACAGCAGGCCCTCAGAGACTTAGAAAGATGGCTAGCCAAGGAAGGTTTAAGTATAGATCCTGACAAAACACAGCTCTGTCCACCATTCAAATATTTGGGACACACTTTAGTTGATAATATAATCAAACCTCCTAAACTAAAATTAAACTTAAAAGAAATTATGACATTAAATGAATTACAGACACTATTGGGAAGCATTAATTGCATTTGGCCTTTTCTTAAGATCCCTTCAGACTATGTAAAACCTGTATTTGAACTATTAAAAGGGGACTCACAATTAAGCTCATTAAGAGAAGTAACTCCAGAAGCACAACAAGGTTGAAACCACTCACCAACAGGATAGACCCCAGTCAGCCCCTCCAGCTAATCGTATGGGGTACTCCAACTACTCCAACAGGGGCTATTACACAATGACCAAATAAAATGATAGAGATGCTCTTTACCCATAACACACCCCTGAGGACCATTTGCTCCCTATATACAAGAGGTAATATATCTAACTATGAAGGGAAGGCAAAGATGCAAACAATTGTCTGGCAATGATCTGTCACTCATAGTTACACCCTTCACCAATATTAGGATAGTTTATCCACAAAACTATGCCAAAATGCAATTAGTAATTATTCAGGACAATTTGGCAATTACTATCCCAAAGACCCTACCATAAAAATTTTAACTTCTCAGGCCTGGTCTCTACCTCACATCACAGGCACCAAACCCCTAGCCAATGCAATCACAGTATATACTGATGGCACCAGTAAAGGGAGAGCTGGTTATATCATTTACTCCCCCTCAAGGACATGTACAAAACAAGTAAGCATTGCTCCATACACCATGGGATCTCCGATCCTCTGGCCCTGCTCTTTTACTACACCAGGGCTGTGCTACCCCAAACTCCCTCCACTCAGACCTGCAGGATCTCCATGGGTTGAGCCCTTAAGGACAGGGATCCACAGATTCCAATATGCACCAGGCCATGCCCCACCAGGCCTGCACAGCCCTTCAGGAGCTCTGTCTCAATGGGCCACACTCTGCAGCCCTGCATGATCTCTGCTTTCCTGGCCATGCTCCCAAGGCCTGCACAGCCCTGCAGAAGCTCTGTCTTGCTGGGCCATGCTCCCCAGCCCTGTATGATCTCTGCTTTGCTGGCCATGCTCCCAAGGCCTGCATAGCACTGCAGGAGCTGCATCTTGCTGGGCTGTGCTCCCCAGCTGTGCACAATCTCTGCTTTGCTGGCCACACCCTCAAAACCTGCACAGCACTGCACAATTTTCACTCTGCAAGGCTGTGCCCCTAAGGCCTGTCAAGCTGGGGACCCACACCACACACACATGATATCCATTCTGCTCGACCGTGCCCCCCAAGCCTGTCAAGCCAGGGATCCAATAACAAACAGGATCTCCACTCTGCCAGTCTGCACCCTTCAGGCACACCAAGCCCACACTCCAAAGGCCCACTACTTCACCACAGCTTAAGGCCTCCACTTGAAGGCCTGTGGGACCCCTCCCACCATCCATTTGCCACAGGAAAGCTCCAAACCTACCAAAAAGACACACAAAGACAGGTCTGGATGCTAGCATCAGAACAAATAAGACTGCAATTCTACTGCTCCAGAACTGGTGATTTTTTTTAATTTTAAATTTTTAGTTTTTTCCCTTCTTTTGTTGATTTGCTGCATGGTTTACTGTTTGATCATCCACCATCTCTACCATTTTTTTCTCTTTTCCTCTCTATTCCTTTTATCTTTCCATCTCTCTTTATTTATCCTTCTATCTTGGTTTCATTAGTAATAATATTGCTACCCAGCTAATACTAAATTAAACATAGTTCAGGGATAGAAACATTACCTAGTGGAAATATTGGAAGAAGAAGAAGGGAAGGAAACTATTCCTCCCCAAAAAATAAAGTACTGCAGGATTTAGAGCAAAAAGAGGAAAACGGATACCCAGACCCAGACTACAACAAAACAAAGAAACCCAAGGAACCCAACAAAGCCCACAAGAACATTCTGAAAGAAGAAATCCTACAAGTAATTAATGAAAATTTCACAGAGATGTTGTTAGACATGGTAAACCAACATGTATAGGAGGCACTCAAGAAATTCCAAGAGGACAAAAATAAAGAATATAAGAAAACACAAAAACAAATAAATGAAATCATAGAAGCCCTAAATAAATGCCAAAATGAAACTGAGACCACCACAAACAGAGACCACCACAAACAGAGATAAACAAGTTAAGGTAAAAAATTGACAATATTAAAGAAGAAGTAACCCATAATATGGAAAACACAGAAAAAAGAATGAAACAGAAATACAAAACAAAATGGAAAGCCATTCCAGCAGAATAAAACAAACAGAACACAGAATCTCAGAACTTGAAGATGAAATGGCAATTAAAGGAAAAACTGAGGATCTATTATTTTATCAACTCAAGACCTGTGAAAAGAAAATGCAAGAACTCACTGACTCCATCAAAAGACCAAACCTGAGAATCATGCATATTGAAAAAGGACAAGAGGTGCAAGCAAAAGGAATGTGTAATATATTCAACAAAATAATAACAGAAAACTTCCCAAATCTAGAGAAAACTATGCCCATTCAGGTACAGGAAGCCTCCAAAACACCGAGCAGACCTGACCAAAATAGAACTACCCCATGACATAGTGCCATTAAAACAACAAGTACAGAGACTAGAGAAAGGAATATTGAAGGCTGTAGGAGAGAAAAAAACAAATAACATACAAAGGTAAACCCACCAAAATCACAGCAGACTTCTCAACAGAAACATTAAAAGCAAGAAGAGCATGGAGTGAGGTCTTCCAAGCACTGAATGAAAATAACTTCAACCCTAGGATACTCTACCTAGCAAAACTATCACTCAACATAGATGGAACACTAAAAGTCTTCCATGATAAGCAGAAACTAAAACAATATATGACCAGCAAGCCACCATTACAAAATATTCTCCAAGGAATTCTGCACTCAGGAAATGAAAGCAAACAAAACCATGAAAGGGCAGGCAATACCAAACCACAGAAGAAGAAAAGGCAAGAAAGTAAAGAGTAACACTGATTCAGCTACACACAATCAAACCCTTAACCAACAAAGACAACTACATGACAGGAATGACCATGTATTTATCAATACTAACACTGAATGTTAATGGATGAAATTCCCCCCATCAAAAGACACTGATTGGCAAACTAAATTAAAAAGGAAGACCCAACAATCTTCTGTCTACAGGAGACCCACCTCATTGACAGAAATGAGCACTGGCTGAGAGTGAAATGCTGGAAGAAGATTTACCAAGCCAATGGTCCCTGAAAACAGGCAGGGGTAGCAAAACTTATCTCAGACCAAGTAGACTTCAAACCTACTTTGGTGAAATGAGAGAAAGAAGGACAACCATACTAATAAAAGAGGAACTACACCCAAAGTAAATAACAATTATCAACCTATATGCACCCAATGTCAATGCACCCAATTTCACGTATCCTATTCTGAAGGGCCTAAAAGCATATATAGACTCCAACACAGTGGTAGTGGGAGACCTTAGTACAGCTCTATCACCAATAGATAGGTCATCCAAACAAAAAATCATTAAAGAAATCCTAGAACTAAATCATACCACAGACCAAATGGACCTAGCTGATGTCTACAGAATATTTCATCCACCTTCTACAAAATATACATTCTTCTCAGCAGCCCATGGAACCTTCTCCAAAATTGATCATATCTTAGGGCACAAAGCAAGCCTCAGCAAATATAAGAAAATAGACATAATTCCATGCATTCTGTCTGACCACAATGCATTAAAACTAGAAATCAACAACAAAAACAGCAGTAAAAAGCATGCAAATAATTGGAAACTGAACAACACATTACTCAACAATGAATGGGTCACTGGTGAAATAAAATAGGAAATAAATTAAAAGGCTCATGGAAGTTAATGAAAATGAAAACATGACCTGCTGTAACTTATGGGACACAGCAAAGGCAGTCCTAAGAGGAAAGTTTATAGCCATGAGAGCATATATCAAAAGGACAGAAAGATCTCAAATCAATGACCTAACACTACAGCTGAAACTCCTAGAAAAACAAGAACAAACAAACCCTAAAATAAACAGAAGGAAAGAAATCATTAAGATAAGGGCTGAAATCAATGAAATAGAAACAAAAAAATACAAAGAATAAATGAAACAAAAATCTGGTTCTTTGAAAAAATAAATAAGATTGACAGACTCCTGGCAAACCTAAGTAAAATGAGGAGAGAAAAAAACAAAATCAATTAAATCAGAAATTCAAATGGAGTAATAACAACAAACACCACAGAAATCCAGGAAATCATCAGAGACTACTTTAAGAGCCTATAATCTAATAAATTTGAAAATCTCAAAGAAATGGATAGATTTCTAGAAACTTACAACCACAGAAAACTGAACCAAGAGGATATTAATCACCTGAACAGATCTATAACACAAAAAGAAATTGAAGCTGCCATCAAGAGCCTCCCAAAAAGAAAAGTCCAGGACCTGACAGATTCACTGCTGAATTCTAGAAGACATTTAAAGAAGGACTAATACCAACCCTCCTTAGACTGTTCCATGAAATAGAACGGGAAGGAACACTGCCTAACTCATTTTATGAAAACAATATTACTCTCATCCTAAAAACCAGACAAAGATACCTCCAAAAAGAATGACCGGCCAATATCCTTAATGAACATCAATGCAAAAATCCTCAATAAAATAATGTCAAACCAAATCCAACAACACATCAGAAAGATCATTCTCCACGACCAAGTCGGCTTCATCCCAGGGATGCTGAGGTGGTTCAACATACACAAATCTATAAAGGTAATACAGCACATCAATAGACACAAAGACAAAAACCACTTGATTATCTCAATAGATGCAAAAAATAACCTTTGACAAGATCCAACACCACTTCATGATAAAATGGTAAGAAAACTAGAAATAGAAGGACTGTACCTCAACATTTTAAAGGTTGTATATGACAAACCTACAGCCAACATCATACTTAACAATGAAAAACTGAAACCATTCCCCCTAAATTCAGGAATGAGACAAAGATGCCCACTCTCCCCAATCCCATTCAACACAGTACTGGAATTTCTAGCCAGAGCAATGAGGCACAAAGAAGAAATAAAAGGAATACAAGTAGGTAAAGAAACTGTTGAAATATCCTTATTTACAGACAATAAGATCCTATACCTTAAAGACCCAAAAAAATCTACCCCAAATCTCTTAGACACCACAAAGAGCTACAGTAAGGTCACAGGATACAAAATCAACCTATACACCAACAATGAACAAACTGAGAAGGAACACATGGAAACAATTCCATTCACAACAGCCTCACAAAAAATCAAATACCTAGAAGTAAATTTCACAAAGGATGTGAATGAACTCTACAAGGAGAATTACAAACTCCTGAAGAAAGAGATTGAGAAAGACTACAGAAGGTGGAAAGACCTCCCATGCTCACAGATCAGTAGAATCAACATAGTAAAAATGGCTATACTACCAAAGCAATCTACCTCATTTTTGACAAAGGTGCCAAATATATACAATGGAGAAAAAGACAGCCTCTTCAACAAATGTTGCTGGAAAAAGTTGTTACCCATCTGCAAGTAACTGAAATTAGATCCATGTCTATCACCCTGTGATAGTATCAACTCAAAATGGATCAAGGACCTAAATATCAGACCTGAAAATCTGAAGTTACTACAGGAAGGAGCAGGAAACACTCTGGAACAAGTAGGTATAGGCAAAGATTTCCTGAATAGAACCCCTGCAGCCCTGTAACTAAGACAAAGGATGAATAAATGGGACTACATAAAATTAAAAAGCTTCTGCACAACAAAAGAAATGGGCTCTAAATTGAAAAGATCACCCATAGAGTGGGAGAAAATATTTCCAGCTATACATCAGATAAGGGACTGATAACCAGAATATACAGGGAACTTAAGAAGATAAACTCTCCTAAAATCAATAAAGCAATGAAGAATTGGGCAACTGAACTAAACAAACTTTTTCAAAATAAGAAATTCAAATGGCCATAAAACAGATGAAAAAATTCTCATCATCTTGGGCCATAAAGAAAATGCAAATCAAAAACACACTAAGATTCCACCTCACTCCCGTTTAGAATAGCCATGATCAAAAACACCACTAACAACAGGTATTGGTGAGGATTTGGGGAAAAAGTAACCCTAATCTACTGCCGGTGGGAATGCAAGCTGGTGCAACCACTCCACAAAAAAATTTGGAAACTTCTTAAAAATCTAAACATAGACCTGCCATATGATCCAGCAATCCCACTCCTGGGGATATACCAACAGAATGCAACACAGGTTACTCTGGAGGCACCTGCACACCCATGTTTATTGCATCACTATTCACCATAGCCACGTTATGGAAACAACCAAGATGCCCCACTACTGATGAATGGATTAAAAAAATGTGGTACTTGTACACTATGGAATTTTATTTAGCAATGAAGAAAAATGAAATCTTATCATTTGCAGGTAAATGGATGGAACTGGTGAACATTATTGTGAGCGAGGTCAGCCAGGCTCAAAAGACCAAAAATCATATATTCTCCCTCATATGTGGACTTTAGATCTAGGGCAAATGCAGCAATGTGGTTGGACTTGGATCACAAAAAAGGAGAAAGCACAACAGGAGATATAGGAATAGTTAGAAAACCCAAAACATGAAAGTGTTTGATGTTCCCACTCCAGAGGAACTAATAAAGAAACCTTAAAATGACAGGTCACCACTAGCAGGGGATCAGGAACCAATGTAAAGATCAATTAGAGTTGAATCAACATGGGTCATAACACATGGGTCCATGAGAGCAAGAGTAGGAATCTTTTTGTATAGCTATCCTGAACTCAACTGGCTAAAACGCTTTGTCTTTCTTATTATGCTTATTTCTTTTCTTCAACAAAATAGTCACAAGGGCAGTATGGGACCTGCCTGAAACGGAGGGGGGGATGTGTATGGGAGGGGAGCAGGGTGGAGAAATGACCCAAACAATGTATGCACATGTGAATAAATTAACAAAAATGTCACAATGTACCCCCTTCCAGCACAATAATAAAAAATAAACAAAATTAAAAAAATAATAATAAACATTGCAATTGCAGGAGCAACTACACAACATGCTGAAATCTTAGCAGTTCTTGCATTCCAGCAAGCTCTGCCTTGTCCAGTCAATATAATTTCTGACTCCCAATATGTAGTTAAAGCCACTAACTCTATTGAAACAACTAGACTAAAAGGAGATCATTATTCTACCTTTTTTCAGTTATTCACATGGGTGCAAATGGTCTTTCAGGCTCGTACCTCTTCATTTTTTATTACGTATATCTGTTCACATACAGGCCTGCCTGGTTCTATGTCTGAGGGAAATCAAACAGTAGACCCGCTCATCTTCACTGCTGTTGAGAACACTAAAAATCATTCTTCCATTTTTCAACAGGTCTTATAAAGCCACCCTTTACTATACCAGAGTGCTAAAATATTACACAAACAATTCCCAACCTTGACTCAAGACCAATGCAAACATATTATTAGGGCCTGCTCCACCTGCAGTACTCTTCTACTTTTGGGCCCCAATACTGGTATCAACCCTCGTGGTCTAAAAGGAAACCATATGTGGCAAACTGCAATGCTACTGATATTCCCCAGTTTGGCACCTTAAAATATGTTCATGTGACAGTGGGCACATACTCTGGTGTCCTCTTTGCCTCAGCCCACACAGGAGAAACTACCAAGCATGCCCTTGATCACCTGCTTGGTGCTTTTGCAACCTTTGTGATTCCAAAGTCCATAAAGATGGACAATGGTCCCTCCTATACAAGTAAAAAAATTCAAGAATTCTGTACATTATGGGACATTACTCACAGTACTGGGATTCCTTACAATCCTCAAGGCCAAGCCATTGTAGAATGACAACCTCAAAGGATCAAAAACCAACTTTTTAAAATAAAAAAGGGGGAGTTCACCCCCAAGTCTCCACATGCCTAATTACATCTTATCCTATTAACTTTAATTTTTTTCTCACTTGACAATTAAGGCATTACACCTATGGAAAAGCACTTCCATGCATGGAACACCTGCCCACCTGTGCCTGTTCTCTGGAAGAATTTAGAGACAAACACATGGCAGAGACCTGACCCTTTACTAACTACAGGTCGAGGGTATACTTGTGACTTTCCAGAACATGAACAATGACCAAGATGACTGCCTCTCTGATGAATCAAACCAGTCACAGCCATTGATGGGACCCATGAAGAGATTTTGGCCAGACAAACTTAATCCTAGTCATTGTTTTAATTTTGGACTTAAAGGACTAATAGACATAAGTATACTCATGTTTTTGGGTATACTTAGTATCATATGGCTAAAAAGACTAATCACTCAAGAAGCTTACTGCTGCAAAAAAGAGAAAATTCTAAACACCTTTTTCATAAAACATAAAAAAGAAGGAGATGTGGGAAACTCTCAGGACCCCCAAAACCTCTTGGAAAGGAGCGGAGTCACTGTAGCTTTTGTGCAACAGCCCTATGAGAGATTGCAACAGTCCAAAAGGATAGATTCTAAACTCCCCTGTTCTCTTTCTGCAAGGGACTGGGAATACTCAATCCAGAGAAAGTGATGTTCCACATGTGGGCTTGTAGCCATAGCAACATGACAGCCAATCCTAGTATAGAGGTCAAGGGAAACCTGAGGACTGCTTTGTACTCCTTTCTGCTTGTCTGCACTGCTTAAATACAGTCTTCAGAAAATAAACTATGCCATTGCTGCCTGGTACAACCCCGAGTTTGTGTCGTTATTCACTGATTGAGCACCCAAGACCAGAGTTGGAGCCCCTGCTGCAGTTGGACTGCAGCATTTAACCCTTCTATAACCAACATGGAGGCCACCCAGACAAACAAATCTACAAAGAAATCCTAGAAGTAAATGACATAGTAGATTGAATGGAAATAACAGGTGTCTATAAAGTAATCCATCCTGCAAAAGGACAACATATGTTCTTCTCAGCAAACCCAGGAAATTTCTCCCAAATAGACCATATCTTAGGGCACAAAGAAAGTCTTAAAAGATATAAGAAAATTGAAATAAGCCTGTGTACTATCTGATCGCAATGTGGTATAACTAGAATGCAAAACAAAGGAAACAGCAGAAAATACACAAACAACTGAAGATTGAACAACACATTCCTCAATGACCAGTGGGTCATAGAAGAAATAAAGAAATCAAAAAGTTCCTGGAATTTAATGAAAATGCAAACACAACCTATGAGAGTGCATAGGCACTCCTAAGTGGAAAGCTAATAGCCATGAGTGCATATATAAAAACACAGAAAGATCTCAAATAAATGACCTGCTACTATGTCTCAAATACCTAGAAAAACAAGAATAACGTAAACCCAAAGCAAGCAGAAGGAGAGAAATAATAAAAATAAGAGCCAAAATCAACAAAATAGAGATGAAAAAATCCATACAAAGAATCAAGAAACAAAAACTGTTTCTTTGAAAAAATAAACCAGATTGACAAACTGCTGGCAAATCTATCTAAAATGAGGAGGAAAAAGACCCAAATTAATAAAATCTGAAATGAAAAAGGGGAGATAACAAGAAACACCAAGGAAATCCAGGGAATCATCAGGAACCTATATTAAAATAAATAAAATAAATAAATATAAATAAATATCAAAATAAATAAAACCTATACTTTAAAAAATTGGAAAAACTACAAGAAATGGAAAATTTCTAGATACATATAACCAACTAAAACTGAACCAAGAGTATATTAAGCACATAAATAAATTTATTACATGTAATGAAATTGAAACAGCAATAAAGCATCTCCCAAAAAAGAAATATCCAAGTCCTGACAGATTTTCCACTGAATTCTTCCAGACATTTAATGAAGAACTAATACCAACACTCCTCAAACTTTTCCATGGAATAAAAAGAGAAGGAACACAACCTAACTCACTCTATGAAGCCAGTATCACACTAACCCCAATATTGGATAAGGACACATCTAGAAAAAGAGAACTACAGGCCAATCTCCTTCATGAGCATAGATGCAAAAATCCTCAGTAAAATAATGGCAACCTGAACTGAACACCTTATCAGAAAGATCCTACTCATCCAATTAGTTCCCTCCCCTTAGCATGACCTGCTTTTCATTCTTGTCTTTCACTGTTAGGTATCTTTTCATTCTTCAGTTGGATTTTTCCTTGGAATTATTCCTGAACATGCATTGTGCTTAAATAAATCTAACCCTACTCTGCACGTCCTCACCCTTTCCACCTGTCCTATGTTTTGATCAAAAAGATAGGATTTTTTTGAGCCACAGTGGTAGTACTATTTGTGTTATGCTAACAGAAATACTGACTAACTGATGTAAATGTGTGCATCTACCACAAGATGTAAAGTATGTATAATATAAGTCTCACCAAAAAGTATAAATTCTCAATGCACATAACTCTCAAATGTTTGTTTCTCCAGTTTCATGTATTGGCAATAAAAGTTAAATTTCTCTCTAGTTAATCATAAGCAGATATTTTACAAAAGGAGAAACTCAATGTTTTGTATTATGCAAAAATGTGATTCTTATAAAACAATGTAATTTAATTTATACTACTTTCAACCCACTAAAATGTCATAATAAATGAAACCATTTGGTGATGACATGACCAGCAAGATGAATTAATGGGAATATAGTTGTTCTACCACTTTCAAAAAATAGCTGGACCTACCCAAATCTGAAATCTCCACCTAGAAAACCAATAATTCCACACAAAATAAAATATCTACCATTTCTGATAGGAGATCTGGAAGATATTAGTCAAATGCATTTTTAACATGACATTTAACAAAATTAAATTAACATTACAAAAGGAATCTATTATTTTCCATTATGAAATCTAATAAAAAATAGATGAACTATTGCTAAACCCAACAGCACAACTGAATTTCAGAAGTGCAATAATGAGAATAACAAGAAAGACACATGAATTATTTCTGAAATTTATACTTCATTTAAAAAAATGTCTATGGTTATTAAAAGATGCTTGTCTTAGAATTTGAAAAACACACGAAGTAAAAAATGAACAGTACTAGAACTCAAATGCTAAATGAATCATTGAAATTTCCCTTGGTATGATAACATTACCTTCTTTTTTTCCCTATCTTCTTCACATGTGTCTCTAATATGTGGAAGCATATTACATACAGGCCAATTACATTTGGGCCTGACCCATATAATCCAGGATAAACTTATTCTGCAAAGACACTTTTCCTAAATAAGTAGCATTTGTATTTTTATCACATAAGTAAATATCATAAGTGAAAGAAATACTGTTTTAAGGGACATAATTAAATTCATAATAGAGATGCCATCTGATTGACCCAAATAAATTCAATTAGTAACTGAGTAAATGTTGAACACTCAGTTTTTCCTCTCTAGGGATCATGTCTGTGTACTGAACATGAAGTTTTTGCAACCACCTGGTAACTCTAAGAAGAATCAGCCCTATGATTAATCACTTCACAGAAGACTGTTCTCTAATTGTGAGGCACTATACATGAAAAAAACTTTTTTTTTAGCTAGAGTTAGGGTTCCTTTGTTTTATTAGAACTGATAATGGCTCACTGATTGATTTAAAACATCCCACTATCATTTCAAATTACAGATAAGCTAGTAAGACTTTTCCTAGAAAAATATTCCTGAGTATTGTGGATGATAATATTGCCTCAGAAGATTATTGTTTACTACTGAATAGTTCCATGATATACTAAATTTGTCCAAAAACTTAGCTCTATGCCTACCCTGATGTGTAATTGATGTGATTTTATTTATACAATGAGGGAAAAACTAGTCTACAGATATGACAATGGCCCATGTTTATCCTCTTCTTTTTCATCTGTGGCTGAGTCATGAAATGCTACATACTAAGAGTATCCTCAATATATATGGAATTCAACTCAACAACACATATAAGGCCATATAATATAATGAGCAAATATCTCAAATAGACATTTCTCAAAAGAATATATACAAATGACTAAGAAGGAATGCTCAGGATTGACAAATGGGATTTCATCAAGTTAAGAAAAGCCACTGCACATCAAAAACACTATATGGAATGAGAGACTATCCACAGAATGGGACAAGATATTTGCAACTTATTCATCTTATAAGCAAGTACTATATAGAAAATACAGGGCTAAAAATTACCACAAATGAACAAATAGCCTTATCTACAAGTGGACAAATGAACAGAACTGACAGTTCTCAAAAGGAGAAGTATAAATAGTCATTAAATACATGAAGTATTCATCAACATCCTGAGTAGTAAAGGAAGGACAATTAAAATTAAACTGAGATTTCCAGGTCAGAATGGTTATCATCAAGAACACAAAAAATGCTGGGAATGATGCATTGAAAATGTTGGTGGGTATGTAAAGTAGTGCAGCCACTGTTGAATTCAGGATTGAGTCTCTTGAAAAAAATTTTAAAAAGAACTACCATATGACCCTGATATACCACTCCTGGGCCTTTATCCAAAGGAATACATGTTAGCCAAAAGTAGAGGCTATATGCACACATAGGTGTGAATTACAGAATTATTTACAATAGCTAACAAGTGTGAACAGTCTAAATGTGGCATTTATCCACAATGAAGTATTCATCCATAAAGAATTAAGTTACCTATTTGCAGGAAAATGAATAGATCTGTAGGTGATTAAGTGAAATAAACTGGACTCAGAGGGACAAGTACTGCATACTTTCTCTCATATGAGGAATCTATTATGTATTTATCTAATTTTCTGTATATATAATTATATTACATATTATGTATAGATAGATATAGATGTGATAAATGTAAAATACAGACTGGGGGAACAAGTGGCAGGGTGTACAGAAAGAGTAGAGGGTGAAAAGGGTGAATATGATTAAAGTACAGCATATTCATGTATGAAAATAGTACAATGGATCCTATTAAAAGTGCTTTAAAAATAAAGCAGAGGAAAAAGAAAAAATGGAAAATGCTCATCATGCATATAATCAGGAAAATTCAAACCAAAACCACACTGAGATATCATCTCACTTCACAATATCTGTTATCAAGAAACCCCCAAAAGTAACAAGTTCCTGTGCAGATGCAGAGAAAGTGGAACTCTCATAAACTGTTGGTGGAGTAAATTGCTATACTTATTATGGAAAGGTGTATGGCACCTTCTCTAAAAGTATCAGTGGAGCTATCACATTATACAACATGTCACTATTATCTGCAAATTCGGAGCAAATAAAAGCTGTATGTCCAAGCACATCTGAACTGCTATGCATATTTCACTATATACACAAGTAAGATATGAAAACAACCTAAGTACCAGTTTAATGGATGAATAAAGAAAATATGGTATATATACCCAATTGAATTTTATTCAGTCATAAAAATGTTGAAATTCTGTCATTTGCAAGAAGATAAATGAAACTACAAGACATGATATTAGTTGAAAAAATCAGGCACAAAAGTGCAAACATCACAAATTCTCACTTTTATATGGAAGCCAACTTTCATCTTGCATAAGCAGAGTATAATACTGGGTATGAGATTTTGGGGAAAATATGGAGGAAAGAGAGATAGAAATAGGATGGTTAATAGGTTCAGGGATGCTGCTAGATAGGCTAAATAACTTCTGTTTGATAACCCAGTATAATAAATATGTTTGCCAATGATATATTGTATATTTCAAAATGAGAGTTTTTTATGTTCTCAGTGAAAAGTAATGATATGGCATTACAAGATGGTGACTAGAGCAGGAAACAGAAAGTGTGCTTCCTAAAGTAAAATCTTGGAGAGATGCTGGAGATACACCTTGCATGAAAAACCACCAAGAAGAGGCAAAACTCCGCCATCTCCACACACCCAGTCTGCACATTGTATCCCCACTGCACATTAAACGGAGAAACCAGGAGGGCTCCTGTGCTGCCAGACACCAGCTCCTGACTGGCTTGGGAGAAGCAGACCACCAGGTGAGCTAAGCGGCATGTGGTACTACCACAAACAACCCTTGGCCAGATCAGCATAGCACCCTGGAAAGACTGACCCCAACCCTGGGTAAAAAAGAGAAAAAACCAAACTGAATAATAAACAAGCAGCTGAAAAATAAAAATAAAAAGACACACAGCAAAGAGGGCAGGGTGTCCTGAGCTCCGGAGAGTTTGAGAGGGCACTCCCTCACATGAACTGTAAATAAACAAGCTGGCCTGAGAAGGCAGGAGTGGTGGCACCTGCCCAGCAACCATGGTGAGGGGAAGTTTTTTTTTTTAATTTTATTCATATGTGCATACAATGTTTGTGTCATACTTCCCCCCTGAGGTGAAGGCTTCTAACAGCAACTGTTCTGTGGAAAGCTCCACCAGAATGTGGGGAAGGGGTACTCCCTCATGTGAACTGTAAATAAACAAGCCAGCCGGAGAAGGCAGAAGTGGTGCCACCTCCCCCATTGTGTTTGGAGAGGGGAAGGCTTCCAATGGCGGCAAAATGTGGCATGCTCCAGGGGAGAGTGGAGGAGGAGAACCTCTCCACATGAACTCTAAATAAAGAAAGACTGCAATTTCAGTCTTGTGCCCAGGAGAACTCTAAATAAACAAAGCCTGCGGGGCAAGATAAGTGTAAATCTCATTCCTGAGACCTGCAATTAATAAAGCCTGCAGCAGCAGCTGGCTGACAGTAGGGGGCAGGTGAGCTGCAGCCTCAGATAGACATTCAGAAAGCTGTCTCCAGACTCCCTTTTTTTCTCTTCCTTTGATGAGACAACAAGAGAACTAGGAATGGATGCTGAAGGACTAACTGAAACTGTTTGCATTTGAACTTGGGATTTTGTTTTATTTTTTATTTTTTGTTTGTTTGTTTGTTTGTTGCATTTTCCCCTTTAATGAGACAATGACAGAACTACTTCTCAGACACCAACACCAGGACTGGAGGCTGAAGGACAACATCAAAATTATTAAGACTGAAATTTTATGGCATTTGAACTTGGGGATTTTTTTAATTATTATCTTCTCTCTGTCTCTCTAATGCCTGTTTAGCTTACCATTGATTAGAACATTATCTAATTTCTTTTCTTTGGCTCTGGTTTGTTTGTTTGTTTGGTTGGTTGGTTGGTTTTGTTTGTTTGTTTCTTTTGTTTTTTCCCCTTTTTCTTTTGTTTGTTTCTTTTGTTTTTTCCCCTTTTTCTTTACCTTCTTTGCTTTACCTCTCCTTTCACTCTTCCATTCTAGATATCACCATTGTTATTATTACAAGCTAGACAATACTGAATTACACACAGTACAGAGACAGTAACAATAGCAAGGGCAATGATGGGAAGACAGAAAAAAGAGGGAAACCACTTCCCCCCATAATAAATTAGTACAGGAACCAGAAGGAAATGAAGAAAACAGATACCCAGATCCAGACTCCAACAAAATGAAAATATAAACTATGCCAAAGAACCCAATGAAGTCCACAAGAACAATCTGAAAGAAGATATCCTGCAAGTAATCAATGAGAATTTTATAGAGAGGATACTGGATATGGTCAACCAAAATGTACAGGAGACACTCCAGAAATTTCAAGACAACAAAAATAGTGAATTTGAGAAAGCACAAGAACAAATAAAAGAAACTATAGAAGCACTGTATCAACACCAAAGTGAAACAAAGAACATGATAAATAAAGAGAAATGAACTCAGTGCAAAAATAGACAATATTAAAGAGGAAGGAACTCAGGATATGGAAAACCTCAGAAAAAAGAATGAAACAGAAAAGAAAAACAAAATGGAAGGCCAATCCACCAGAAAAGAACAAGCAGAAGACTGAATCTCAGAACTTGAGATGAAATGGTAATTAAACAAAAATCTGAAGAACTATTAGTTAAACAAACCAAGACCTGTGAAAAGAAAATGCAAGAACTCACTGACTCTGTCAAAAGACCAAACCTGAAAATCATGGGCATTGAACAAGGAGAAGAGGTGCAAGCAGAAAGAATGCATAATATATTCAACAAAGCAGTTACAGAAAATTTCCTAAATCTAGACCAAACTATGCCCATACAGGTACAGGAATCCTCCAGAACTCCAAACAGACCTGACCAAAATAGAACTAGCCCATGACATATTATCATTAAAACAATAAGTACAGAGACTAGAGAAAGAATATTGAAGGATGAAAGAGAGAAAAAACAAATAACATACAAAGGTAAACCCATCAAAATCACAGCAGACTTCTCAACAGAAACATTACAAGCAAGAAGAGCTTCAGGTAAGGTCTTCCAGGCACTGAATGAAAATAACTTAAATCCTAGGATACTCTACCCAGCAAAACTATCATTCAAAATAGATGGAGCAGTAAAAGTCTTCCATGATAAGCAGAAACTAAAACAATTATGACCACAAAGCCACCACTATAAATGATACTTCAAGGGATTCTGCACACAGAAAGTGAAACCCAACATAACCATGAAAGGGCAGGCAGTACCAAACTACAGAAAAAGAAAAAGCGAGAAAGTAGAGAGTAACATCAATTTACCTACACACAATCAAACCCTAAAACAACTAAGACAACTAAATGACAGGAATCACCACATATATATCAATACTAACATTTAATGTTGATGGAATTAATTCCTCGAATCAAAAGGCACCGTTTGATAAACTGGAATAAAAGGGAAGATCCAACAATTTGTTGTTTACAAGAGACCCATCTCATTGAAAGAAATAAGCATAGGCTTAGGATGAAAGGTTGGAAGAAGATTTACCAAGCCAATGGTCCCCTAAAACAGGTGGGAGTTGCAATACTTATCTCTGACAAAGTAGACTTCAAACCTACATTGATCAAATGAGATAAAGAAGGACATTCCATACTAATAAAAGGGGAAATAGACCAAAAGGAAATAACAATTTTCAGCCTACATGCACCCAATGTCAATGCACCCAATTTCATCAAAAATACCCTGAAGGACGTAAAAGCATATATTAACTCAAGCACAGTGGTCGTGGGAGACTTTTGCACCCCACTATCATCAATAGATAGCACATCCAAACAAAAAATCAATAAAGAAATCCAAGATCTAAAACATACCATAGGTCAAATGGACCTAGTTGATGTCTACAGAACACTTCATACAACTTCTACCCAATATACATTCTTCTCAGCAGCCATGGAACCTTCTCCAAAATAGAACATATCCTAGGGCACAAAGCAAGCCTTAGCAAATATAAGAAAATAGAAATTATGCCATGTATTCTATCTGATCACAATACAATAAAACTATAACTCAACAACAAAAATAAAGATAAAAACATGCAAACAGCTGAACTGAATAACTCATTGCTTAATGGACAATGGGTCATTGATGAAATAAAGAGGAAATTAAAAGGTTTTTGTAAGTCAATGAAAATGAAAACACAACACATCGGTACCTATGAGACACAGCAAAGTCAGTCCTCAGAGGAAAGTTTATAGCCATGAGTGCATATATTAAAAAGACTGAAAGATCTCAATTCAATGACCCAATGATACATCTCAAACTCCTAGAAAAACAAAAACAAGCAAATCCAAAAACAAATAGGAGAGAAATAATAAAAATAAGAGCTGAAATCAATGAAATAGAAACCAAAAGGCCATACAAAGAATTAATGAAACAAAAAGTTTGTTTTTTGAAAAATAACCAAGATCAATAGACCCCTGGCAAACTTGACTAAAATGAGGAGAGGAAATACCCAAATCAATACAATCAGGAATGCAAAAAGGGAGAAAACAACAAATACCATGGAAGTCCAGGAAATCAACAGAGACGACTTTGAGAACCTATATCCAAAAAAAAATTGAAAATCTTGAAGAAATGGACAGATTTCTAGATTTCATCCAAAACTGAACCAAGAGGACATTAATCACCTCAATACATGTATAACACAAAGTGAAACTGAAGCAGCAATCAAGAGTCCCCCCAAAAAAGAAAAGTTCAGTACCTTATGGATTCTCTTTCAGACCTTTAAAGAAGAACTGATACCAACACTCCTTAACATGTTCCATGAAACAGAAAGGGAAGGAAAACTGCCTAACACACTTTATGAAGCCAATATTACACTTATCCCAAAACCAGGCAAAGACACCTATAAAAAGGAGAACTATAAGCCAATCTCCTTCATGAACATTGAAGCAAAAATCGTCAATAAAGTAATGGAAAACCAAAGTCAACAACACATCAAAAAGATCATGCACCCTGACCAAGTAGACTTCATCCCAGGAATGCAGGGTGGTTCAACATTCAAAAATCAATAAATGTAATACACCACATTAACAGAAGCAAAGAGAAAAGCCTCTTGACCATCACAATAGATGCAGAAAAAGCCTTTGATAAGATCCAATACCATTTCATGATAAAACCTATAACAAAACTAGGAATAGAAGGAAAGTACCTCAACATTATAAAAGCAATATATGACAAACCTACAGCCAGCATTATCCTTAATGGTTGAAAATTGAAATGATTCCCTCTAAAATCAAGAATGAGACAAAGATGCCAACTATCTCCACTCCTATTCAACATAGTACTGAAATTCCTAGCCAGAGCCATGTGGCAATCAGAAGAAATAAAAGAAATACAAATAGGTAAAGAAAATGAAAAAAAATCCCTATTTGCAGATGATATGATCTTATAACTTAAAGACCCAAAAAACTCTACTCAAAATCTCCTAGACATCAGCCACAGCTATAGCAAGGTAACAGGATATAAAATCAACATAGAAAAATCATTAGCATTTCTATACACTAATAATGAACAAACTTAGAAAAAATATATGAAAACAATTCCATTTACAATACCCTGAAAAAAAATAAAATACCTCAGTGTAAACTTAACAAAGGATGTGAATGACCTCTACAAGGAAAACTATAAACTTCTGAAGAAAGAGATTGGGGGAGACTATAGAAAGTAGAGAGATCTCCCATGCTTATGGATTGGTAGAATCATCATAGTAAAAATGTCTATGCTCCCAAAAGCAATCTACATGTTTAATGCAATTCCCATCAATATCCCAATGACATTCATCAAAGAGATTGAAAACTTTACCTTTAAATTTATATGGAAACACCAGAGGCCACAAATAGCCAAGGAAATACTCAGTAAAAAGAACAACACTGCAGGTATCACAAGACCTGATTTCTAACTATATTACAAAGCAATAGCAATAAAAACAGCATAGTGCTGGCACAAAACAGACATGAAGACTGGTGGAACATAAAGGAGGACCCGTATATGAAACCACACAACTATAACAAACTTATATTTTTAAAAGGCTCTAAAAATATACAATGGAGAAAAGACAGCCTATTCAACAAAAACTGCTGGGAAAACTGGTTAGCAGTCTAAAAAAAAATGAAACAAGATCCATTTTTACAACCCTATACCAATATTAACTCAAAATGCATTAAGGATCTTAAGATCAGACCCCAAACTCTAAAGTTGGTAAAGGAAAGAGTAGGAAATACTTTGGAACTAATAGGTATAGGCAAGGACTTTCTCAATGGAACCCAAGCTGCTCAGCATAGAAAAATGGGACTTCATAAAACTAAAAACCTTCTACTCAACAAAAGAAATATCTCTAAACTGAAGAGACCACCCACAGAGTGGGAGAAAATATTTGTCAGCTACCCATCAGACAAAGAACTGATAAGCAGAATATATAGGGAACTCAAAAACCTAAATTCTCCCAAAATTAATGAACCAATAAAGAAATGGGCAGGGGGAGAGGGAGAGGGCGGAGTGAGTGGTAAGGGAGGAGGTGGGGGCAGGGGGGAGAAATGAACCAAGCCTTGTATGCACATATGAATAATAAAAGAAAAATGAAAAAAAAAAAGAAATGGGCAAGTGGACTAAACAGAACTTTCTCAAAAGAAGAAATTGAAATGGCCAAAACACATATGAAAAAATGCTCACCATCTCTAACAATAAAGGAAATGCAAGTTAAAACCACACTAAGATTCCACCTTACCCCTGTTAGAATAGCCAGCAACACAACTAATAACAGGTGCAGGGAAAAAGAAACACTTTTACACTGCTGCTGGGAATGTAAACTATTATAACCACTCTGGAATAAAATTTGGAGGCTTCTTAAAAATCTAAACATCGATCTACCAAATGATCCAGCAATACCACTCTTGTGGATATGCCCAAAAGAATGTGTCACAGGTTACTCCAGAGGCACTTGCACACCCATGTTTATTGCAGCACTATTCACAATAACCGTTATGGAAACAGCCAAGATGCTCCATTACTGAAAAATGGATTAAGAAAATGTGGTATTTATACACAATGGAATTTTATGCAGCTGTGAAAAAGAATGAAATCTTATCATTCACAAGTGAATGGATGGAACTGGAGAACATCATTCTGAGTGAGGTTACCCTGGCCCAAAAGACCAAAAGTCATATGTTCTCCCTCATATCCGGACATTAGATCAAGGGCAAACACAACAAGGGGATTGGACTTTGATCACCTGATAAAGCGAGAGCACAAAATGGAGGTATGAGGATAGGTAAGACACCCAAAAAACTAGATAGCATTTGTTGCCCTCAATGCAGAGAAACTAAAGCAGATACTTTAAAGCAACAGAGGCCAATAAGCAAAGGGGACCAGGAGCTAGAGAAAAGGTTAGCTCGAGAAGAATTAATTTAGAAGGTAGCACACATGTACAGGAAAGCAATGAGAGTCAACTCCATGTAAGCTATCCTTATCTCAACCAGCAAAAACCCTTGGTCCTTCCTATTATTGCTTATACTCCCTCTTCAACAAAATTAGAGATAAGGGCAAAATAGTTTCTGTCTGGTAGTGAGGAGGTAGGGGGTGAGAGGGAGGAGGTGTGGGGAGGGGGGGAGAAATGACCTAAACGTTGTATGCACATATGAATAAAAGAAAAAAAATAATTAAAAAGAAAAATAATGATAAATGTTTGAGATGGAGCATATGCAATTATCCTCATCTGGTCATTGTGGAATTTGCATTGTACACATATGTTGAAATGTGTCATTATTTGAATAAAATATATAATTGCTATATTTCAATATCTCTATATTATACTTATATATAATATATATGCAAATATATATATATATATATATATATATATATATATATACTGAAATATATATACATAGCTAAGACTAGTATCTACAGTTTACACTTGGATTTTAAGGCTAAGTAAAGAAATCATGGTCAGAGTGTTAAAATAATTTGACAACATCAGAAATATGCACAGAAAAGCAAAGACAGTTAACAAAAAGTGTAAAGTGAAATATACTTAACTGTGATGTCATCTGCTTACTTTATAAAATTTAGTGAAGGAAGAGTCATGCATTCTGGCTCAGCAGGAATCCGCTCAATATGACCTGTTCTAGAAAGCTTGTATAAAGAAAGTGGCATATTATATATGGGTTGCTATCTTACTAATGAGTTTCCTCAAGGCTTCCTTCATGTTCTTGATCCTCAGGCTTTATACAAAGGGGTTCAGCATTTTACTTACCACAGAATATATCACTGATACTCCTGCAGTCTTCCTAGGTGAGTCAGTAACTGCTGAGCTTATGTACACACCCATCAATATACATGTATGAGAATATTCAGTCAGATTTGATCATGATGGCAAGGTTAAAACTTTCCATATTAAATCATTAAAGTAAAAGGTACTTATTTTGATAGTCACTACACATTCCATAAAAAAGAGTTCTGAAAATAAATACAAGTTGTTGGATGGATATGATGGACATTCAGAACTACAACAATGAAAATAACAACCAAGATATGGAATTCTTACATATCATTCAAGTTTATCAAAGTCAAAATAAACCAATTTTGTCATAAATTTTCCAGTCTTTTACAAAAGGATGGCAAAATACATTCATTTTGTATGAAATTACTTTTATGGATATATATGCAATACTGACAATCAAAACTGGTCATATGTGTTAACATCCCTCTGTTGTCTATAAGAACAAATGAAATTACATTTAGGGTGTACACACGTTATCTGGGATAAACTTCTCTTTGAGGTTTTTTGGACACAAGTAGCAGCCTCCTATCTCAAAAAATCAGATTCATCAGCAAGGCATATTAGGATATGGAAATATCATTTTGAAGGTCACAATTCAACTCAGGGTTATGTTTTTTTTTCTGTGACTCCATGGACAGGTCTGTTATCAATAGACCAAGTAGATGGCACTTAGATATTGTGTCTGTCATCATGTTCCAGGTATGTTAGTTTTGTTTTGTCTGCATAACCAAATGGAGAATCTGAGAGAAATTCCTTGAAAGAGGCAACCTCTTGAAGATGTCAGGAAAGCCCTAATCTTTATATTTCTCCAGTCTCAAATATTGAACATCATACACAGTACAATAATTCTAATTTTTTAGTGTATATACTTTGGGTTTTTCTTTAAGAAGTGACAGCATGTTTACTAATGAAGTAATCCTATCACAAAATCATCTCAAACTATTTAGATAATATGCTTATGGGAATTTTATAAATAAGAAAACTGAATAGAGTTTTACCTATTAAAGGCAGGTAATAAAAAAATTATGGAGATATCAGACATAAAGTCCAGACTTTCTGTCAAAATAATGACAAAATGCTAGATAAAGAAATTAAAAATCTATAGTACTCCCAAAAATATGAAATCAAAGGAATATTCATGTAGTTAAATAAGATTTTAGAATGACAGATGGTTGCACAAAATTGTGAACATGATGTGTAATGTGAATAAAAATTTAGCAAAGTACTATAGATGTTTAAGGAAACAAACCACTTAAGAAGTCCAGTAAAAACAGTGGTTTAAGACTCAGTAATGAATTAGATCAAGGGGTTTTTTAGAAATATATCAACTAGAGGAAGAAAGAATGAATGAAATAAGTAAAGAAAGGAAGAGACATAGGAAGGGAGGGATGGGAAGAAAGAAAAAGAGATACAGAGAGAAAAACAGAAAAAGAAAGAAAGAAATAGAAAAAGAATGAGAGAAGAAGGGAGGGAGGGAAAAAGAAAGGAGGAAATCAAAGAATAAAAAATACTGTCTCTGAGAAATTTAGGAAATCACCAAATAAAAAATATTTTCCTATTTTAGAATACCTACAGGAGAAGACAAAGCCAAAGAAAAGTTATTAAATGAAATAATAGCTGTGAACCTCCCTGATCATGTGGAAAACATACACATTTAGGTACAGGGACCTTACAGATTGCTAAATATCATGACCAGAAATAAACCTATCCTGACATAGTAGGATACAGGCAATCTGTCAAAATAACAGACAATGAAAACATATTAAAGCTGGAAGAAGAAACAAGTCACATTTAAGGAGGCCAGCATTATACTTAGAGAAGGTTTCAAAGATGAATCTTTGCAGAACAGGGTGGAGTAGAATTGCATATTCCTAGTTCTGAAAGAAAATAAGTGCCAAAGCAAGAATATTATGTCAAGTAAATTATCCATCAAAAATGCAGGATAAAGACGTCAAAGAAATTGCCAGATTTCATCATGACCAAAATGGCTTCATAAAAGATGTTTAAGGACATCCTACAATGAGAGGCATAATAGACACAACTTCCATCATGAAAATACATGAAAGTATAAATCTCACCCCTGGTAAAGTAGAAATAAAATATAAAGAGAAATACAATATAATCAATGCTACCCATATAATAATCCAACAAACCACAAAGATGGATGTACAAAGTGGAATAATCAAGTAAACAGTACTCAAAACAGAAAAAAATTAACAAAAAGAGAGGACTGAGACTTTACATAGGTACAGTAATGGGAATAAGAATGTTCTAAATTCATGCATAAAATGATAAAATTTGGCTTAATGGACCTGATGATATACTGCAGATAAGATTCTGTATTCAATCTGTATTCACAAATCCAAAAGTGAGAGTATGGAAAAACTGATTCCATACATGCATACATTGATCAAAACTGAGTAAGAAAAGCTATTATTGTATGAGACATAATAGTTTTAAAGGCATATGACATAAAATAAGGCAAGGAATCACACTGTATAACAATGAAGGAATTAATTCAATAACAAAGTATAAAAGAAGAAGATAACCAATGACTAAATATGAAAAGAAATCCAAAATATTTTAAGACCATGAAAAAAAGAAATGATAGTAATTGTAAATATGTATGTATCTAATGACAGAGCATCAAATTTTATCAGATAAATACTATTAGATGTAAAGTGAGAGATAAGACCTTGATGCAAATAACATCAGACTTCAATACCGTGCTCTCAGAAATGGACTCTTCTTCCAGAGAGTAAAATCAACAAAAAGCAACCAGGGTAACTATGCTGTAGATAAAAAGATTTGAGAGTTGCAGAACATTTCATCCAAAAGCTACAGAATATATAATTTTTCTTCATCTCATAGAATATTAAGTAGAATAGATCATCAATTAGGTCACATATATTAACAAAAATATCATATTCTGATTAAATTTGAATAACACTAGAAATTATCAGTGAAAAACTTTAGAAACTGAAATCCATGGAGACTTAACAACATGCTACTTAAGTAACAATTGGTCATTGCAGAAACCAAGGGTAATGTAAAGATTTATTGAGAGGAAGTTAGCAAGACAGCAGATTGCTGATATTCCCAGAATCTCAGAACTGTACAATCCTGAAGAAGGAGGAAACTGGGAGACATGGAGGACACACACAGGTCCCATAGTCAGCTAGTGGCAGAGCTCTTTTGAATTTCCAAAGAGAGAGGCAACCAAAAACATGAAAAATCATTTAGCAGGAGAACATAATGCCCTTGCCAGTGAAGGAACACACCAGAGGAAAAGATTCTGGTATCTGAGACTTCTGTCAGTGAGGACATCTGTCTTTGAGCATAACTATAGACTATAAGTACAAGGGAGCCTGATGAGGGGAAAGCTGCAATAGGTGATGTGAGTCTGGCAAGTTGACAGTACAAACTCTAGATATCCTGAGTAGATCTCCAACCACCCCCTCCTCCCAACTACCAGACGCCATTCCACAGACAGGTATCCAATTAGGTATCCATCTAGTGGACTGAAAGACTCAAACAGAAAACAGGCTGGAGGTGATCAACTGGTCATAAGACCTCGAGAAAATGTCAAAATTTTTATGAATAATTTGTGTTTATTGCTGTTAAGAATGTTATGTAGATTTGGTATTCCTTTTTCTGTATCCTTTTTTCCATATACTTCAACAGCAGTTTCACATTCTCCCCCTCACCCAATTTTCTCTCTAATCCTACCTTCCACCCTTCCCACACTCAGTTATCATCACAGAAGCACCCTCTATCCCGCCTTTCAGTCTTCAACCATAAACCACTTCTCTCCTGGTCCATCACACATCATAATCAAATAGTTGATATGCAAAATAAAGAAAGAATAGTGAAAGCTGCAAAAGAGAAAAGACACCTAACATATAAAGGCCAATCCATTAGACTAGCAGCAGAATTCTCAACACAAACTCTAACACAAGGGGGTCATGAAAAATCATATTTCAGGCCCTGAAAGAAAACAACTGTCAACCTGGACTGGTCTATTCAGTATTTCATCCAATCATTGAGCAATACACATTATTTCAGCAGCTCATGGATCTTTCTCGGAAATAGATCATAGAAATCATATTTTAGGATAAAAAGCAATTGTAACCAAATTTAAAATATTGAAATACACACCAATATCATAACAGGTCACAAGGAAATAAAACCAGAAATCAACAACAAAAGAAACAGCAGAATATATAAAAACAAATGAAGGCTGAAAAACACATTGCTGAATGACCAGTGGGTCAGGAAAGAAATAAGTGAAAAATTCAAAATGTTCCTAAAATCTAATGAAAATGAACACACAACCTACCAGAACCTGTGGGACATAGCAAAGATTCTGATAAGGGGAAAGTTTGTACTTATGAGTGCCTACATTAAAAAAAAAACATTTCAAATAAACAACCTATTGATGTACTTTAAGATTTAAGAAAAACAAACAAAAAACTAGCATAAGGAATGAAATAATAAAATCAGGGGCTAGATCAATGAGATTGAGTGTAGAAACTATACAAAGGATCAATGAAACAAAGAATTGGTTCTTCAAAAAGATTAATAATATTGGTAAACCCTTAGCTAATATGTCTAAACAGCAAAGGAAAAAGACCTCAAAACTTGTACTCAAGTAACCTGGAAAATCTAGAAGAAAAGGATGAATTTCTTGATGCATTTAATTACCAAATTTGAACCAAGAAGAAATTAAGCACTTAAACAGATCTGCAACAAGCAATGATACTGAAACAGCATAGAGTGTCCCAAAAGAGACCAGAACCTGATCAATTCACAGCTAATTCTACCTGATCTTTGAAGTACTGGCACTAATATTTCTCAAACTTTTCTAAGAAACAGAAAGTGAAGGCACACTACCAAACTAATTCTATCAAGGCAGTATTATAATCATTGCAAAACCCAACAAAGATGCAAAAAACAAAAAATTACAGACCAATGGGTTTAATGAACATACATGCAAAAATTCTGAAAAATATCCTAGCAAACCAAATTCAACAATGCATCAGAAAGATTGTACAACATGATCAATTTGGATTCATCCCAGGGATGCAAGGATGGTTCCACATAGACAAATCTATAAATATAGTTCAGCATATAAATAGAAGCAAAGACAAAAACACATAGTCATTTCAATGAAAAAACGTTGACAAATTCAACCCCTTTCGTGATAAGAGCACTGAAGACACTAGGAATAGAAGGATGGTTCTCAATACAATAAAGGCTAAATATGTCAAACCAATAGCCAACATTATAATAAATGAGGAAAAACTGAAACCATTCCCACTAAGTTCAGGAAAGAAATAGGAATGACCACTTTCCCCACTCCTGTACAATATAATTTTTGAATTCCTAGCCAGAGCAGTAATGCAGGAGCAAGAAATAAAAATATTTCAAATAGGGAAGGAAGAATTCAGACTATCCCTACTCACAAATGATATGATCTTACACCTGAAAATCTGAAAAACTTCACTAAAATACTCTTAGAAATTATAAATACTTTTGGCAAAGTAGGAGGATACAAAATTAATACACATACCAAAAATGAACACATTGAGAGAGAATTCAGGGAATCGATCCCATTTCCAACAGCCTCAAACAATAAAATACTTAAGAATAAATTTAAGGAATGAAACAAAGAACTTTTCAATACAATTTATAAATCACTGAAATGAGAAATCAAAGAAGATATCAGAAGATGGAAAGATCTCCCATGCTCATGGATCTTCCAGAAAAATCAATATTGTGAATATGTCTATACTACCAAAAGCAATCTACCAGTTCAACACATTCTCTGTCAAAATTCCAAGGACATTCTTCAAAGAAATAGAAAAACCAATCCTAAAATTGATATGGAAACCCAAAAGACCTCCAATAGGCAAACCAATTCTGAGCAAAAGTCTAATGCTAGAGGGATCACAATACATGACTTCAAAGTACACAGAGATAGAGCAATAAAATACAGCATAGGTACTGACAGAAAAAGACAGTGAAACCACTGGAACAGAATAGAAGACTAAGGTATAAGTTCATGCTTTTAAAGCCAACTGATTTTTGACAAAAAATATATGAAGGAGAAACGACAGCCTCTTCAACAAATGTTGGTGGGAAAACTGAATATTTAAAAGTAAAAAATTGAAACTACACCTTTTCCTTTCACCTGGTTCTTAATATTAACTAGAGTGGATCCAAAATCTTAGTATAAGGTCTGCAACTTTGAAACAACTACAAGAAGTAGTAAGAAACACTGTGGAACATATAGGCATAGGCAACATCTTCCTAAATAGAAGTACAGGGGCCTAGTATCTAAGAGAAAGAAGGAATAAATAGTACTGCATCAAACTAAATAGATTCTACACAGAAAAGAAACACTCAGTAGACTCAAGTGACTGTCCACAGAATGGGAGAAAATCTTTCCCAGCAAATCATCTGGTTAGGGACTAATATCCAGAATCTACAGGAAGCTCAAAAATTCAATCCCGAAAGAATCAACAACCCCATGAAGAAATGGGCACATGAATTGCACAGGGAATTTTCAATGGAAGAGATAAAAATGACCAAAAACTACATGAAGAAGTGTTCAAAGTCACTGGCCATTAAATGCAAATCAAAACTGTACTGATTTCATCTCACCCCAGTTAGAATGACTATCTTCAAGAACAAAACCACAAATGTTGGTGAGGATAAGGCAAAACAAGAACCATTACACACTCTTGATGAGAATGTAAATTAATACAACCATTATGGAAAGCACTATGGAGATTCCTTAAAAAACTAAAAATAGACCTGCCATATGATCCCAGTAATACCATTTTTGGGTATATACCTGAAGGAGTGTGAGTCAGAATACAATAGAGACACTGGCACACCAATGTTCATAACAGTGCTGTTCACAATAGCCAAGCTATGGAAACAGCCCAGATTCCCCAGAACTGATGAATGGATTAGTAAGCTGTGATGTATAGACACATGAAATTGTAGTCGACCATAAGGAAAAATGAAGTTATGTGGTTTGAAGGTAAATGGATGGGATTGGAAGACATCATATTAAGGCTATATGTATTCTCTATGTTGAAGATAGAGCAAAAAGTAAATATACACAAAGAAACAAACATGACCACATACACATCTACAGTTAGGACATGTTGGCAATAGTGGACTGCAATTAGAACTCATGGGAGGAGGGAAGGGAAAGACTGAATGATAGAAACTCAATAATGTTGAAATACTTCACATCTGCATATGTAGAGGACATACAATATGTACTTAAAGCTTTTGAATAGTGGGAGTTGGGAGGGAAAGGGTAAGGAAGAGTAAGAGAGGGCATTGAAACTGACCAAAATAAAGCATAGTCACACTTGGGTACATTAGGAAAGTCCTTTGCATATTGACTTTTGAATTGATAATGAAAGACAGGACTGTATAATAGATGCAACGGGAGAGGTAACTATGGGAGTGAGGAGGGAGAAAGGAGCAGCTAAAAGTGAAGGAATATAATTGAAGGACTTCATTTAAAAATATAAAGTAGAGTGATGAAAACTCTTGTACTTGCTTTAAGTGGGACAGGGAAAGGGTGCTGGGACAACATGAAGAGGGTGATCTAGCTAATGTATAACATAAGGCTATTCAGAATTGTCACAACGAACCCCATAAAATGAATGTATGCTTACAAAATTAGAGTAAATAACTTATTGAAATTAATAAAATGAAAGCACAACATGTTAAAACATAACTGGTACAGCAACAGCAGTATCAAGAAGTAATTTTAGAGCAATATAAAAATAGAAAAAATAACAAGTAATCAACCAACAAATGTATGTCAAACATTCAGAAAAAGAAGTACAAATCAAAATTAATTGAAGGAAAGAAAACACAAATTTCAGAGTATAAGTAAATGAAATTGTGATTTAAAGGGCCCCACAAAAATCAATGAGAGTGGATTTTTTTGAAATGGCAAACAAAACCAACAGTACTTTAGCTACACTAAGGGGTAAACAAAAATCCAAATAAATAAAATTAAATATGTAAAGTGGATCATTAAAACTGATACCACAGGAATGAAAAGGATCAGCAGATGCTATTCTTACCAACCTTGTGCAAACAAATAGGAAATCTAGAAGAAATTAAGAATTTTCTGAATATACATAACCTACTGAAATTGAATCATGAGTACACTGAAATCTTCCCAAGCTGGCAATAAATACTGAATTTGAATCAGTAAAAAAAGTCTCCCAAGAAATATTTGGTACTGAATTCACTGATGACTTGCATCAAAGTTTCAAAGAATAACAAATTTTTCTCAAATTATTACGGAGAATTTAAAGGGAGGAACCCCTGCTAAGTTAATTCTACAAGACAGAATTAACAATATAATGGTAATGCTTTTATATAAAGGTAATTACATTCATATGAAAACCAGATAAGTGTTCAAAAAAAGAGAAAATTATTGGCCAATATCACAAACATAAAAATTCTCAAAAATACTATCGAAAAGAACAAAACAGCACATCAAAAAGATAATTCTCAATGATCTAGTGGGGCTTTTCCCTAGCATGCATGGATGGTCCATGAGTGAACTATACCACACCAACAGAAAGGAACTATTATGCTCATCTTAATGAATGCAAACAAGCATTTGGTAAAATTCAAGGTAACTTCATGATAAAAATTATAAACAAATGATGCATAAAAGGATCTTACTTCAACATAATAAAAACTACTCATGACAAATACACAGCTAAGCAGAAAGCTGAAATCATTATCTCTTAATTTTTCAAATAAGACAAGAGTACACTGCAGTGGTTTGGATAAGTGCTCCTTCAAGGACCAAATCTTGAAGTATTGTTCTCCATCCCTAAGCACTATTGATGTGCATACCATCTTAAAGATTTGGAGACTCCTTAGAGGTCTTTTAGTCATTAGCAGAATGATTTGTGAGAATATTGGGATTTCAACCTATTCTTCTTCCTCTCACATCAGAAACATGAGATAAGCAGATTTTCTATGTGCTTCAACCAGGATGCACTGACTCATTACAGACTAAATGCAACAATGTCAACTAATAACAGACTAAAGCCACCCAAAGAGTCAGCCAAGTAATATTTTTTATAATCTGGTTATACCAGACAATTTTCACCATAACAGAAACCTGATTAACATACATACTCTTCCCACTCTCAATCAATACACTACAAGAAGTTTTAGCCAGGTCAGTCATTAAATAGTAATAATAAAAAGGCAATTGAATATGAAGGGAAAAACCAAATTATACATGTTTGTAGATTATATGATTCTATATATACAAAAATCTAAATAGTCCATGAAAATATTTTTACAAGTGGCAAATTCAGTAATGATTTGAGATGTAGAAGCAAGAGAAGACCACAAAGCTGACTTACTTAAACTTATAAAATTATAAATTTGTATATAATGAGTCTATATGGTAAAAAATATGCTGATAAACACACAAAAATATCCTTACATATAAACAGTCTTAAAATGAACATTAGCATGGGGGCATTACATTATGAAGTAATGGTTTAAATCTGACCAATTGATCTGCATAGTTGGACACTCTGTATGTAATTCAATTACAAATCATTTAGTGATTTGTAATGAATTAGCAGCTTAATTAAAATGTAGATGTCTTTGCATATATGGAATTATAAGAATGAAATATCTTCATAGTTTTAATGTATGCTAGTTCAAAAATAAGTAAAATTACCTAAGAATAACTGTACAGTATAACCTACAAATGTTGAAGCACAATTTCACCTCACACTGTTTTTGAAGCACTCTATTGAAATGCCAACAATATTGAAAAAGATGTTTATGAAATTTTAAGCAGGTTTCATGGTGCTGTCTATATTTTTGTATCCATAACTGATTACAAAACTAGTTTAAGAATCTTCCATTCAAATTGTATTAAAAATTAAGGTTCAGTATACTTCAATGATAGTGAAGAAAACAAAACTGCTAAGTATTTGCCTTTTTACTATAGCTTAGTTAATATTTATAATCGCATTAGTATACCTACATATATAACACAGGTGTTATCATCTAAAAGGAAATCAGTCTTCCTGATATCAATCATCCAGAGTTTCCTTTGTTAATAACATAAAATGAACACTGGGATTCATTAATGAGTTTTGTGTTGTGGATTTGAGTACCATGTAAAGGAAATGAGCAGAAACAATGGAGAAAAGTGAATGATGCAAATCTGTTCTCGGGGGTCAGGAAATTATCCGTACTATATTACTCCCTTCTTTAAGGATAGTCTTTAAGATACACACTATACTGGGATCAAGTTGATAGTAAAATTGCTGTTTTAATGAGGAGCTTTGGATATTAAGTCCCCAGAGAGGTAGAGACCATAGGAGCTGGCACATATTCTCACACAAAAGCTCTGCTCCAGTCATGAAATAATACCTGAGCCTCCTCTAAGTAATGATCCTTTTGAACATGAGACTATTAAATCATTCAGTCTTCCTGCCCTTCCTGAACACAGATCTTCCATCTTCAATATCCAGAAGACATGGTGAACATCATTTCCCTTGAAGTATACCAGGTAACACAATGTCCCTTTGTAAATGTTGTAGAAAGGAGGAAGTTACGTTTTAGAATTTCATCCTGAGAATCAGTGAGGAGAGTAAGGAACAAAGCAGAGAAAAATATGAGAAACAACGTCCCCTGCTTCTCTTGTCAACTATCTGTCATCCTCTTGCTCTTAATAGGTCCCCATAGTTGTTTCCCTAATGCTGAACCAGACTCATGCTGCTCATCTCGTACTCTATCCAAGAAGAAGCCTCAATTTAAACATTTTTATTGGCATGTATTGATTATGCAGGGTGTTTCATTGCCAAGTTTCCATATATCCATCCAGTTTACCTTCATTACATTCATCCCCACCAGCATACATTCTCAAACTTTAGCCTACTTCAAAGATTTTCAAAAGATTTTATTGTTCAATTGACATATAAGAATACAAAGTACATTGAACATATTTATTCTCTTTCACCCTGTCTGTTCATTATCTCACTCGCACATGTACTCACCTCCTACCAGGACCTGTTTTACATTCTTGTCCATCAATTTTTAAGTATATTCATTGTTCAAAGAGGTTTCAGCATTGTATTTTATTCTTTATTCAGATTAGTCTCTTTTGTTACTCTCCCTGACCCATTCCTACCTAACTCCTATTATTTGGAAATTTTCACTTTGTTTCACAATGAAGGCCCATTTTTAAGAGCAGAAATTTGTCCATTCTCAAACATGATTACTATTACAAAATATGCTGAAATATGCTTCCATTTTTCTAGATTATTGGTGAGACTGTTTTTAGAGTATTAAATAATAGGACTGCCATAACTCAGTATCAGAGTCTGGGTGAGCAAACAAAAAATTTCACTTCTTCACAGTTTTGGAGAATAGCAGTCTAAAGATAAGTGTATCTACAGGGATGTTTGTCTAACAGGTTACCAAGTGATGATGCTGGTGGATAAATACATTTTGTTGTTGTTTTACCCAAAATTTCCATCAGTACTTTCAGCATCATGGAAGCAAAAAACCGAACTGCTATTTCAGAATTTCTTCTCCTGGGATTGAGTGATGATTTAAAACTGCAGCCTCTCATCTTCAGCATCTTCCTGTCCATGTACCTGGTCACCATCTTGGGAAACCTGATAATTATTCTGACCATCATCTATTACTTCCACCTCGACACACTTATGTATTTCTTTCTTTCTAACCTATCTGCTAATGATATTTGTTTCAGCACAAGTACAATCCCAAAGATGCTGCTGAATATCCAAAAGCAGGATCAGAACATTTCTTACATAGGCTGCATCAGCCAGGTCTGCTTTGGTTCAGTTTTTGGTGGCATGGAAAATTGTCTCCTTGCAGTGATGGCCTATGATCACTATGTGGCCATTTGTCACCCCCTGAGGTACACAATTATCATGAACCCCTGTCTCTGTGTTATGCTAGCTTTGATCTCTCTGTTCATTAGCACTGCAGTTGCTCTGCTGCACAGTCTGATGGTTTTGCGGTTGTCCTGCACAGAACCAAAAATCCCCCATTTCTTCTGTGAACTTGGTCAGATCATTAAACGCTCATGTTCTGATCCTCTGATCAATAATGTCCTGATATTTGTCACAGCTTGTGTATTTGGTGGTGTTCCTGTCGCTGGAATAATTTTCTCTTCTGTTAACATTGTTTTCTCTCTTCTGAGAATGCCATCATCAATAGGAAAGCATAAAGCCTTTTCAACCTGTGGGTCTCACCTGTCTGTTGTATCCTTGTTTTATGGGACAGGTTTTGGGGTTTACATTAGCTCTGCAGTTACTGACTCATCCTGGAAGTCTGCAGTGGCTTCAGTGATGTATTCTGTAGTCCCCCAAATGCTTAACCCCTTTATTTATAGCCTGAGAAACAAGGAAATGAAGGAAGCTCCGAGGAAACTTATCAGCATGACAACTTCTATTACATATCAATTGTTAAGGGCTTGGGTTTCTAGAGTAAATCAATGTGAAATATGCCAGAATGTGAGAAACTTCTGCCATTGTATTCTTCCAAAATGACTCGATAATGTATTTTCCAGGTGCATTTTAGTTATGGATTTGACAGTTTCATGCTTTGTTCTGTACCATTTTACACACAATTCTATCCTCTTAATTTAGTTCCTTTATGTGGAATCTAGAGAAGCCTGAAAGATCAAAATCTTAACATACCTTTAGGCACACTCACAGAAGGATATAAGTTGGAGAAGGCAACTAGAGCAGTGATAATATTTAAATAAAGATCATCATAGCTAGAGAACAACTTCTACCTGTTCATGTGGCTAAGACTGTCAGAATCTCATCCAAGAATAATATCTAATGAGAAAGAAGAGGGGGAAATCATAGCCTGTCAGATATCATTAGACTTATTACTGGTTAACAAAATCCTTTGGAGGGTATCATAACCTTCTGCATATTTAGGAATGATTAAATGACATTAGAATTTTGAGATATTTGAATGATACTGGAAGCTGATCAGTAAATATTCCCTAAGTATTAATGAGGAAAATGAACTCTTACATTAATTGGTACTCATCAATAAAGACAATTGCTTTATAAAACAAGATGGTACTGGCACAAAAACAGACATGAAGACCAGTGGAACAGAATAGAGGACCTGGATATGAATCCACACAACTATACCCACCTCATTTTTGACAATGGTGCCAAAAATATACAATGGAAAAAAGACAGCAGCTTTAACAAATATTGTTGGGAAAAGTGGTTATCCATCTGCAAGAAACTGATGTATGTCTATCATCTTGTACTGGCATTAACTCAAAAATGGATTAAGGACCTAAATATCAGACCTGAAATGCTGAAGTTACTACAGTAAGGAGCAGGAAACACTCTGGAAGTAATAGGTGTAGGCAAAGAATTCCTGAATAGAATGCCAGAAGCCCAGCAACTAAGAGAAATGATGAATAAATGGGAGTTTTCATAAAATTAAAAAGCCTCTGCACATCAAAAGAAATGGTCTCTAAACTGAAGAGACCACCCACAGAGTGGGAGAAAATATTTGCCAACTATACATCAGACAAGGGACTGATAACCAGAACATACAGGGAACATAAGAAACTAAACACTCCTAAAATCAAGGAACCAATTAAGAAATGGGCAACTAAACTAAATAGAACTTTCTCAAAAAAAGAAATTAAAATAGCCATAAAACACATGAAAAAATGCTCACTGTCTCTAGCCATAAAGGGAGTGCAAATCAAAATTTCACTAGAATTCTACCTCACCCCTGTTAGAATAGCCATCACCACAAACACCAACAACAACATGTGCTGGTGAGGATGTGGGGAAAAAGGAACCCTAGTCCACTGCTGGCAGGAATGCAAGCTGGTGCAACCACTCTGGAAAAAAATGTGGAGATGTCTTAAAAATCTAAACATGGACCTGCCATATGATTCAGCAATCCCACTCCTGGGTATATGCCCAAAGGAATGCAACACAGGTTACTCCACAGGCACCTGCACACCCATGTTTATTGCAGTACAATTCACAGTAGCCACATTATGGAAACAAACAAGATGCCCTACTACTGATGAGTGCATCAAGAAAATGTAGTACTTGTACACAATGGAATTTTACTCAGCTGTGAAGAAGAATGAAATCTTATCATTTGCAAGTAAATAGACGGAACTGGAGAACATTATTCTGAGCGAGGTGAACCAGATTAAGAAGACCAAACTTCGTATGTTCTCCCTCATATGCAGACTTTAAATCTAGGGCAAATGCAGCAATGTGGTTGGACTTGGATCACATGATAAGGGGAGAGCACATACGGGAGATATAGGAATAGGTAGAAAACCCAAAACATGAAAGCATTTGATGTCCCCACACCAGAGGAACTAACACAGAAACCTTAAAGCGACAGAGGTTATCATGAGAGGGGGATCAGGAACCAGTGTAAAGATCAGTGAGAGATGAATCAACATGGGTCGTAACACATGGGTACACAAAAACAATTTGGGGAATCTTTCTGTATAGGTATCCTTAACTGAACTAAAACGCTTTGTATTCCTTATTACGCTTGTTTCTTTTCTTCAACAAAATTAGTGATAAGGGCAGAACAGGACTGACCTGGACCTGAGGGAGTGAGAGGGGGACATAGTGGGGAGAGGTGGGATGTGTGGAGAAATGACCTAAACAATGTATGCACATGTGAATAAATGAATTTAAAAAAAGAGAATTGCTTTTCATTAAAAGGACTTCAGAGGGGAACAATATGCCATAACCTAGAGGTGAGCATCTTTCAGTCCACCACAAGTGGTCACTTTAGGAAATACAGCTGTCTAGTTTGACACCCAATATTGACTCCAGAGAAAGAAAATTTAGGGTCCTTCCCTGAATACATTTATAGTTATCTTTTCCATACATCTACATTACTACATTCCTTTCTTCTTCATCCTTTTCTTCTTCCTGCTACACTTCTTCTTTCCTTCTCCTCTCTCCCTCCCTCTCTCTGTCTCTCTTGATCATTGGCCCTTAATATTGTCATTTTCACAGGACAGTAATGCTTTCAATCACCCTTGAGGAAATTCCTGTACAATGTACTTCATAAATATGCTGTAGTTTAACTGTGTTAAAATTTTTTGATGGTGCAGCGGTTTGATCTCAGGGTCTTGCACTTGCCATGAAGGCACTGTCCACTTGATGCACATCCTCATCCTTGACTGTGTTAAATTCTAACTAAGTGATTGATTTCATGTCTTCTTGTTAGTGTCATCATTTTTTTTTGCAGTGCTGAGGATTGAACTTAGGGCCTTCACTTGAGACACTCCAAAAGCCCTATTTTTGTGAAGGGTTTTTCAAGATAGGGTCTCGTGAACTGTTTTCCTGGGCTGGCTTTGAACCACGATCCTCCTGATCTCTGCCTCCTGAATAGTTAGGACTACAGGTGTTAGCCACCAGTGCCCAGCTAGTCTCATCATTGTACTTAAGAATCAATCATGTTTTTATTCGTTTATTATTAATAGCTCATGTTTTTATTTTGTGCCTGGGGACATTAGAATAAGAATATCTGGTGTTTATGAAATTTTGATGTCTATATTGTGATATTTTGAATTAAGCTTTTTGAAAAAATCCTCTGTGACTTTTGAAGGTAATAAAAATTAATAGGGATGAATTGTTGGCTGACACAGTGTAGCTTGCCATGGATTGGTACTTCTAAGGACTTTTCCTAAATTACTGAGCTAATTTACCTTCCCACTAAATACTTCTGGTGTTCCACAAATAACTTCATTTACTCTGACAATATCATTGGTGTGGAATAGCATTTCATTAACACACATTTCTACTACTATGAAATTAAGAATCCCTTTTCCCTATTAAGTGCCATCAATTTTCCTGTTTTTTTAAACATTATTTTTGATATTTCCATTGAGAGGCTTAAGTGTTAAAATACTTCATAATTCTTTTGTGGGGATTGATCCTTAGTGTCTCTTCCATGCTAGCCAAGCATAAAGTTTCATCCTCAACTCCAAAATAGATTTTATTTTGTTATTGGAATAGTTGTCCTTGAAATATGAATATATAGCTAATTTAGTCTTCTGGAGTGACTCTACTTTTGTATTTACTTTGTAGTGCTTACTATATGCCCTCAAGCATGTAGGTTTCACATTGTTTAATTTGTCAATATTTTCTTTGGTATGTGTTCAATACTCCTGATATTGAAACCCCTCCTTGCTTCAGTAAAAGTTTTATATGCCTTTTTTTGTAATTTACAGAGAAAAAACAAGAAATTTCTTTTAGCATTTAATTTGAGACAATTACCCAAACTCATTTCTATTTTGTAACACATTTGACTAAGCAGACCATCCATTCACTATAATGGCAATTCAGAATAAAGGTTTATGCGATACTACTTTTATGGATTTTCTTTTCTGAACAATAGAACTGTTGTATTTTTCTTACATTAATTTCACGTCTTCATCATTGTAGCATATTCCCCAATTAAAACAAAATTTGTTGTGGCCACAAATGAGCTGTAAAACATTTTTACTTATAATCACAATGGTACCATGTGCACAGGTCAATTGCCTTTTTGAAGGCTTGCAATTGTCTGCATGATATTGTTAATCCAGAAACACAAATTAAATCTAAGAACAGTAATCTGTGTTAATATGTTTGTGTATAATATATGCTACTGTTTTGAATGAAACAGTGAAATATCATTTCAATGTCTAATCCAATATTATTGCACATAATAAATTGGAAGTTTCACTTTATAGTACACAAAATCAGGTTCAAACTTACTTGATCTATCAGCACTCACTTTTGCATTATTTATGCTACAATGACTATATTATTACTTGCATTTGCAACATATGCATATATTATATAATATACTTAAAATAAAAACATAACAATATATACCGGATACTCTTTGTAAGAATGATTTTGACTATAAAGATACCTAGGGAAAAAGAACTAGAATTCAATATGAAAGGAAGATATGTCCGTGAGTGAATGGCCCTTGAGATGGACAATGGCAGAAACAGGTAGACAGCAAAAGACCACAAGTTTGTGCTGACAGATTATCTCAGACTAAGTTGGGAAAGGCAACAACAAAGTTCCCAAATTACTCTCTCATTTCCTTACTCGATTATCTTAATAATTTTCCATAATAAGGAAATCACACTTAGCACATGTGAGTTCCTTTAAAATCTATTTGTATTCATTAAATAATTACTCTACTTCAATTATGCCAACTCTGGAAGTGTTCAAGTGTGATTTGCTCAGTGCCATTTTCAGTCTCCATTATCCTTCCTCTTTCTACATCTTTCCAGGATGACTAGAAATTTATGATACTGAAATTTCTCCTCCTAGGAATCAGCTTAGGGCATACCAACAAAAATGTTTACATTGTTCAATTTTATCTAAAGACTGAACTTTTCATCATTTTCCTCATTTGCTTTTTGGGGAAAGAAACATGCAACATATCCTTATAGGAGATTAGTGTTTTATCTATAAGTAAGAGTGTACAATTAATATCCCATGAAATAATAGTCATTATAAATGCCAGTTTCTGAACTATATTCTCTAAACAAGTGTGTGTCCTTGTTTGAATCAGTCTTTTGCTACATAATCATTTTATAATGGGAGACATTGAAAATGAAGGAATCACTTGTTGATTTTCAGAAGCAGGAGGTAGAACCACATCAACCTGTCCAAATTACTAATGCTGCAGTCTTTGAGGTCACATTATGTGGTGGTAGATAGTCAGCTCTGAATCTCAGTCTCTTGGCTTCAAATTCCTGAACCACTATGTCATAGCATCAAGGTTTGTTGTCTCAGTGCATCCATGTGTCCATAACTAAGTCACATTCCCTTTATCCTAAAATGAAATCTGGGCTGAAATGGGAGCCATGGAGGTACCTGACTCTTAAAGCTTTTGAAAGTATAAAATCAGTCAATATTAGTAAAGTCCTGAGAAATGTGCCCAGTAATAAAATGCCATAAGTGCTATGTTGATATAAGTTTATTGTAATGTATATGTATTAGAATCATTTATGATAATATTCATATTAGAAAAATTAAATCAAGGGCTAAATATTCAAACAATAGGACAAAGAAATGATATAGGTTATTAAAGAGGTCTGTGAAAAGCTAGCTCTTGCTGAAGATGCTATTTTGTTTCATGGACTTGGAAACTTTTAGTTCTCTCTGTAGATTAACAAAGAACTAGGTAAATCCATAAAAATTTATTAATTCTACTCTATGCAATGGAAAAATTATTTAATCATGTGATAAGATTGACAATTTTATGGGCAAGGTGTCCTCATATATATTGGTTCCAAGGTTAACAGCACAACATTTTGGAATGTCTTCATAGTTCCCTATGTCAATCTAAGTCCAAAATTATGAATCTGGAACACTGTGGGGCCAGCCCTCTGTGCTGTTATAAGTCTTCCAGCTGATTCTCATGTAAGATCCCTTAGGGAACCACTTGCTAAAACCTAGAATGAATATTTTCATGTTCATTTTCTTGGTAGTTTGATATTTGAATCAAACAATCAATCAATACATCCATCATTGAATATGCTGAAAATCCTTGCATGGTAGATATAAAGACCAACTTGTCCATGTGTGAAATCCTCCCAAAATTTTATAGAACTTGGTTTGCTAAGTTTTTTAAAGAGCTTTCACATCTATGTTCATCAAGAACATTGGCATTGAGTTTCCTTTTATTGTGTTGGGTGTTTTGTCTTTGGTGAGGGAATTATTGTACTCTCATTAAAGATTTGTGAAAGTATTTCCTATTATCTTCAGTCTTTGAAGGAATTTGTGAACAATTGCTCTTTCTTAGTGGTTTCTACAAGTCACTGCCAAATCAAGTGTGTCCTGGATTTCCTTTGATGGGAGACATTTCCTTACTGATTTACTTTCCTAAACTGTTATTAGTAGGTTCTATTTTCTATGTCTTCATGAATCAATCTTGATGGATTACATGTGTCTAGGAATTTCTCCATTTCCTGCAAGTTATCTAATTTGTTTCATAATTTTCATAGTAACTTGACATGAACATTCAAACATCTTATGATACTTCAAATATAAGTACAATAATACTTAGTATGTTCTCAGTACATAAAGTTTAGTTTCTTTCCTTTGAGAAATGACAGCATATTTACTAATGAAGTAAAAGTGTCACAAAATCATGTCAAGCTATTTAGATAATATGATTATGAGAATTTTGCAAATAAGGAAAATAAGTAGAGGGCATTCTAACATGACCTCAGAAGGAAGGTGTTTTTTAGGAAACATCTCAGTAACTACTTAACCAAAGATGAATATTCAGTACATTTTCCTCAAAGTGGGTTTTCCTATTTTATAGAACCCACATTGCCCTAACCACAGGAATAGACTGAATCTAGTCTCTGCATATGATCTGTTCCTTGCTAGCCCTTTTCTAACTGATTAAGCTTCTGTAAATTTTGTTCTTCTCAGACATATCCATAAAAGTTCATTAACTGTTGTTCTCTTCTATGGAGATCAATGAACTGGAGCATTAAGATTGAAATCATTTGTGAAATGGTACACAGCTGGACCCAATACAGTCAGATTTTTAGCACAGGTTAAGGTGTAATTACATTTCACAGTATATTCTCTGAACACTGTTCAACTTAAAACATATGAGTTGTTCATATCTGTAATTTTCCATATACTCTGGTTAAAGGCAGGTAATAAAAATTAAAGTGATACAGTACATAAGGGAATCATTTGTCAAGTACTGATAATGTTTTAAAATGAGCAGGAAAAATCCAACTCAATTTGAAATATGACTTCATGTGTTGGTGTGATAATTGTATAAATGTAAATTTAGGATAGGCGTGGGGGCTCAAGCCTGTATTCCACACAACTTCAGAAATGGGGCTTAGGTAGCTCCCAGTGGGTTTTGAGAGCATCCCCATGGAGAGCAATTTGTGCAAAAAATCTGCATGAGTCTGTCCTAACCAAAAAAAGCCTGCTATGGTGGCATATACCCATCATCCAAGCTATTCGAAAAGATTAAATAGGATGATTGCTGTACAACCTGACCTATGCATAAATTCGAGAACCTATCTCAAGAATAACCAAACAAAAAAGAGCTAGGGGCGTGGATCAAGTGATAGAACATTTGAAGTCCAAGAGGTCAAACTCCAGCAACACAAAAAAGTTAATGTAATATGATATAGTGGTTACCTAAGTCTGGAGAAGGCAGGGAGGAGGAAGAGATAAGGTAAGATCAGTCAATAGGTACAAAATTATAAATAGCTAGGAGGAATAAGTTATGGTATTTCATTGCACTTTAGTATACTGCATGTTATAAAGTAGGGTTTTGATGATGAGTGGATTAAGACAATGTGATAGATATATGTATATGTACATATATAATGGAATATTTTTCAACCATAAGGAAAAATGAAATTTTGTCATTCACAGGTAAATGGATGAAAATAGGAAACATCATCTTAAGTGAAGTAAGCCAAGTTCGGAAAGACAAGGGTCACATATTTCCTCTCATATGTTGAAGAAAGATCCAAATACTAATATAAGCATTACCATATATTTACATTATATTTCAGAGTATCTACTCTGAGCAGTGTTTAACTTAAAATATATGAATTGCATATATATTGCAATATATATATATATATACATATACATACAAAATATGTTCCTAGAAGTGGGAGTGTTCAGGGAGACTAAGGAAGGATGAAGAGAAACAAAGATTGACAGACAGTGAATAATATTATAATACATCACATCTGTGTAGGAAAAGACACAATTAATTGCTGTGGAGCAATACAGGGTAGTGGAAATGGTAAAGAAGAGTAATAGAGAGGGTTAGATGGATAAATGTACAATACATTTATAGGGAAGATTCCAAGGCAAAATTCCACTGAACAATGAGCAAACACTTGAACAATGAAGGATGGAAATGTAAAACAAGACACCTTAAGGGGGAGGGTAATAGCAGCAGGAGGAGGTTAATGAAGAGGTTAAAGTGGATAATATGGTTAAGGTACTTTCTATACATGTATGAATATGGAACATTGAAGTCTGTCAATGTTATTTTTTGAAGGGGAGAAGGAAATGAGGAAGAATGATGGAGAGATTGAACCAAATCACTGTACAATATGTGTGTATATGGAAATGTCACAATTAAACAGTCTACATAGCTATCATATACTAATAAAAGCATTTTAAAAGGTAAAGGAGGATTTTGAGAGAGCACAGCATACAGTCCCTTATTTCCAGTCATGTATGAATGAATGAGGTTTTTGTTTTCACAGATCAAAACAGAAGTCTAGGAAAGATACATCAGGGGCATAATACACAACAAATTTCTTAAGAATATTTCCAAAAGTTTCTATTTAATATTTGCAGATTATAGTTGACTACAGAGCTAAAATCATAGGAAGAAAAACCACAGCTAAATGGGTTTACCACATTTAACTAAACAATACAAAAAACTCTGCAAAATGAATTTGCAAGTTTACTTGGCTATAATAATAATTTCATTTTGTGTCTCTTAAATATATAAAATTAAATTACATGCAAGGACTACTTCTTCATCAAATTTATTTATTTTTAATGTTATATATCTTTCAAAATCCACAGGATAAAAGTGTACTCCTGACACACCATAACACTATTATATCTTAAAAACAAGACACAAGTATCATATGTTAGCTTCAACTCTTACTTGACAGAAAGTACTGGGGTTTAATCTTGGCCTTGTACTTGCTAGACAAGCAATTTATCACTTGATCAGCATTCCAGCTATTTTTGTTTAATTTGTCTTTAGCTAGGTCTTGTGTTTCTGTATTCCCCTATATCTGCCTTCCAAGTAGATTGAATTATAGAAAGATTCCACCTTGCTTGTCTTGGAGCTGTTCTGAAGAGTTGGTGGTGAATGCAATCGATCCCAAGGCTGGTAAGAACAGATGTCTTCCTGAGCAATCCCTTGATTTTCGTAGGAACCACTGACTCTCAGTGATACTTTAAAGATGACTTTCTTCTTCCTTCTTTCTATCTTTACACACAACATCTCCAACCTATGACAAAGGTCTTCTAAGTTTGCAGAAACTGAATTAATTTTATTCAAACATTTCATTTTGTTGAATTCATGTGAGATGAATAAACAGTGAACATTCTTAAAATTACAAGCTAGAAGGGAAATATTAAAGTCACCCTTAGCAAATATTCAATGATGAGGAATCAAAACAGAAAACTGTAGTCAAAATTATGATTAAAAATCACAAAAACATATCACATTAGTGGCTCTACCAAAAATGTTGAAATATATCAAAACACAAATCAGTGAAGTTAAATTGTGATGCATATGTATAAATAAATGTATGAAATCAAAAGGCATACAGGTCCAAAATAAAGGTATTGGTATGGAATATGATAACAAAAAATACATTGAATATTTACTGTTTGCTAGAATTGTGCTAAGTGTCTTTTCAACAGCTATAACACACTCATCGGGGACACTCATAAGATTATTATTAGACCATTCACATTATCATTGCCCATGGTCTTGTAGAAACTCACATTCAAATAGTTAAGAAACATCACATGAATTTTCAAGACTCCCAATGCCAGTACAGAACAAAGTCAGTTCCCAATCCTGAGTAGAAACATCCTTAGTCATTATGATATTTACTCCTCCTGCCAAAAGAAATTGGTAGTGAAGAGATCCCCATTTGGCTCACTTCGAACTTGAGGCATTCTAAAAGGCCACGTCCAAAGACACAACACAGTCAAAAAGAAGATCTTCTGATTAATTTCCTCAAGGCTTCTTTCATGTCCCTGTTCCTCAAGCTGTAGATAAATGGGTTCATCATTGGAGGGACTACAGTATACATTAATGAAGCCACTGCAGTAATCCTGGATGTTTCAGCAAGTGCAGAACTAATGTATACACCAAAGGCTGTTCCATAGAACAAGGAAACAATAAAGAGATGAGATCCACAGGTGGAAAAAACCTTATACCTTCTCCCTGCTGATGGCATTCCCAGGATACAGGAGACAATTTTAAGGTAAGAGAAAATAATTCCAAGGAGAGGAACACCACCCAATAAGCTAGTCACTGTATACACCAAGATATTATTGATGAGAGTATCAGAACAGGCAAGCTTGATAACCTGGTCAAGTTCACAGAAGAAGTGGGGGATTTCAAAATCTGTGCAGAAGGACAGCCGTAACATCATCAGACTGTGCAGCAGGGCATCCCCAATGCTAATGAACAAGGAGAACAAAATCAATAAAGTACACAGACAAGGTTTCATGATGACTGTATAACTAAGGGGAAAGCAGATGGCCACATAACGATCATAAGCCATTGCTGCAAGGAGAAAGTTTTCCAATCCAGCAAAAATGAGGACAAAGCAGACCTGGGTGAGACAGCCTGTATAACTGATGGTTTTGCTCTGCCTCTTCATGTTCACCAGCATCTTGGGGACTGTGCTGGTGCTGAAACAGATGTCAGTGGATGAGAGATTAGAGAGAAAGATGTACATGGGGGTATGAAGGTGAGAGTCAGAGGTGATAGCCAGGATGATGAGCAGATTCCCAAGCACTGTGACCAGATACATGGACAGGAAAAATCCAAAGAGAATGGACTGCAAGTCTGGATCCTCTGAGAGTCCCAGGAGGAGAAATTCCATGATACCTGTTTGGTTTCCTGAAACCATGTTGTTTGGGAGGCTGATGATAAAATACAAGTGATGGGACAAAAAACAAATGAATAGAACTCATTATTTAATAAAACTCTTACATCTGCTTTGCAATGTGAATATTATTCATCTTCCTATGTGTTTTTCCTCTCTCTCTCTCTCTCTCTCTCTGTCTGTCTCTCTCTTTTCTTTAGCTATTTTTATTTCAGTATTCTTTACTACACTGCTTGGTGGTTCAAATTTTACTACCTGAATTAATTCTCTTTTCTTACATTTTTGAAATGAATAAGAATAAAGTGCATATGCTATATAGAATTTTCCCTTGAAATTACCCAAATCTCAAGCCACTATGCAAACAAAAATTTTACTATATTAAGTCTAAATCAAAATAGCACAAATTGACTTTTAAATGGAGACAGACATGAATTTGAATCTATTTTTATTGCTTAGTTCTACTAAGAAAAATTTCTGTTGTGTGAGTAGCCTAATTCTCCTTATTCATAATACGAGAAACCTTTATTAAACCTTATAGGAATCTTGTAAGCATAAGCAATGAAAAGACAAAGTACCTGTTTCTATTTTTGTTCTATTATGTCAGGAAGAGAGCCAGAATCCCTGGTACAGTTCATTACAGAAGGTATGTGAAAGGTGGAACAAAATTTAGGAAAATGATTGATAGATGGAAAATCTTTAGTATGACCAATGAAAACTTTGGGGAAAATGTTGTAATAAGACACCCACTGAGAATTTTATATATGTAAAGAAGCATAGAAAGTGAAAAAGTAAATGAACATTGTTGGTATGAATGTCTGTTTCTCACCATTGTACAAGAATAAGTCTACTAGTAAAATAAGTTACACCCACATGTAGCAACACAAATAATAAAACCTTAGATTAATAAGCAATTTGCCTAAAAGATATCTATGTTATAATGGAGTTAAGTTTTAAACTATCATACATAGTAAAATTTACTTTCTTACAAAATATGTCATTCATTCAAAAATGGTAAAAATGAAAAAGAATAAGGTGCATACCAGTAAAAATTAAATTAATTTATGCCACAATATTTGTATTAGGTACTGTTAAAATAAAACAATGCATATTTACTTTTCCATATTCTCCATCTTTGAAGGTTATGCATTTTTCCTTTTCCAAGAGAACAACTCTAAAGAAGTGAGTATTTGTCATTCTCTTGGGCTTTCAATACATTAACTGATTGTATTAGCAAACTGTGTTACTGTTTCGTGTTTTAAAACTTGATGTACTGTCCATGTTATTTTCTCAAATTTAAATAGTATGTTTAATTACTCCTCCATCTTAGTACATGGTTTCTGTGGCTCATTAACTTCAACTATCTTATCTTATACCATCACAATGCATTTATCGTTTTTCCAACTAATAGACATATTTATTATGGCATATACACATATGCTCTGAGAGAAATCAAATATAAAATGTGCATAATATAGAATAACATGTGAAGAATGATTGAATTTAAAATATGTTTCCCTTTGTAAAAAGAATATGGTAGAATATAAAATATATATTGTCCTGATGCATATGAATTTCAATTAAGAAATCTGATGGCAATATATCATCGACTATTTCTGAAAACATGCATGCATTTTTTTTCTTCTATTCTGAGTTTTAATCTTTAAATACTTCATGAAAATAGGCAGATAGGTGGACTAGTGTGTAGTCATAATATCTGCTTTTTTTCTCTACTTGTTCTCATTCATAATATTAATAAATATAAATGGTGTCAGTGAAATATTTTCACTACAAGTGGAAATAATGAAAAAGAAATAGAAAGGTAAGAATAAGCTATTCATATACAATTGACCATTGCCAAATAAAGTAAAGGTTGGTGTATTCTAGAATATTCTACAAAGCTTAGACAGAATAAGTTGCTGTCTGGAAGAAAGAGGTCCTTGGAATTTAAGTTCAAGTGATAGATTAGTATGCAAATAGTGCATAAGAAGAAGCAAAAAGAGGGGAAAAAAGGAGATAAGGAAAGATTAGGCAGTCAACTTAAAAGTAACTCATCTTTCTCATATTTTCATGTTATGGCTGTGTAACAGACTGAAAGACAAACATGAGTCACCATTGACAAATTACAAAAGTAGTAAATTTCAGATTACCTGGATGCCAACACTAATGAAAGACGTTCAGTTCCCTGTGTGTGAAGGAGAAAATGACAGTGCTGTTCTCAGGAACACAGAAAGAGAGGAAAACACCTGTGTCTTGTGGACAATGGATAGTTCCTGAAACTAAGGTTGGATGTGTTACCTACTGATATGGTCAAGGGTATTGAATGATGATCACAAGCAGGTTACAATCTTGGTGGTCCCTTGGGTCTTTAATATTCACATCCTCATTAGTAAAACTCTCTGAGTCTCCTGTGATTACAGGGCAGCACAAATCCTCATGGTGCCAGAATAAGTGATTAAGAACTTATATTTGCCTGATTTTCTCCACTAGAGAGGCAAAATTGAAACCTTCCTTCATCCCCATTTAAGTTAACATTCACTTAAAGTATTTTTGACACCTCAACACCGCCTGGCACTTTTATTCAATTCTAGACTGCCTTACTGCTATCCTAAAAAAAGAAAGATTGCTAGCATATTTACACTTGTAGCTATAATTTTTTAAACTATGTAGATATGTAGATTACTTCTTTAAATGCATGGAATAATGAATAAAAATTACAATAAATGAGTAATGATACTGTGAGTGGCTCCTGTAACAGAGACTCTGCTAATTCAAATTATATTCAATGATTCTAACATATTATGGGAAATCAATTTTAAAATGTCAATTTTTATTTGGTAGCATTAATGTGGTCTATTTGAAATAAAGCAAGTTGCATTATGTTAACTATAAAACTCAACATCCTTTTATGACAAAATTCATGAACAAACTTAGTATAGAAGGATCATACTGTGACATAATTAAGGCTATATATGGCAGACCCATAGCCAGCATCACACAGATGTTAAAATCTGAAAACATTTCCTCAAAGGTCAAGAACAAGACAAAGGTATCCACAGTAACAATTCTTATTATATTTGATAATAGAAATTTTAACAAGGATGCTTAAACAGTAGAAAGAAAATGAGTACAATTAAGAAACAAGGAAGACAAATTGTGGTATTGCATGTGATATGATTCGATGCATAGAAAATCATAAAAACTCCACCAAAATGATTCAGAAATGTAGCAATATTCAAAATCAACATACAACCATCTGATTTTTAGTGCAGCCCTGTAATCACATGAGACTCAGAGAATTTTGCTAAGGAGGATGTGGATATTAGAGACCCAATGACCACTAAGACTGCAAACAGACTGCCTGTGATCACCATTCAATACCCTTGACTATATCAGTAGGTAACACACCCAACTTTATTTTCAGGACCTATCAATTCTCCACAGGTGGCAGTGTTTTACTCTCTGTATTCCTGAGAACAGAACTTTAATCTTCACCTTCACACACAGGAAACTGAATGTCTTTCTTTCATGTTGGCATCCAGGTGATGTTCTCAAGTTCTATCCATTTACTTGCAAATGACAAAATTTCATTCCTCTTTGTGACTGAATAAAATTCCATTGTGTCTAAATACCACATTTTCTTAATCCATTTTTCAGTAGTGGGGCATCTTGCCTGTTTCCATAATTTGACTATTGTAAATATTGCTGCAATAAACATGGGTGTGTAGGTCCCTTTGCAATAATGTGAGTTGCATTCTTTCTTTTATATTCCTAGGAGTGGTATTGCTGGAGCATATGTCAGATGTATGTTTAGGTTTTGAAACTTGTGCAGGAAAGAGGAGGGAATGCACTGGAATATATGGGCAGAGGCAATAAATTTCTTTTGAAGTGGTGTTAGCTGTGTTCAGAAAACAAAAGGTTGCATGTTTCCTCTCATATGTGGAATATAGGCCCAATACAAATATAAGCAATATCGTATATGCATATAAGTATAAATTGAACATGTATTAGAGTGCAAGCGTTTGCACTCTACTTTACTGGAAGTGTTTAAAATTTTCAGGTCTTACATTAAGATATTTTATCCATTTCAAATTTATTTTCCTACACAGTGAAAGGTAGGTGTTTGGATTCAGTTTTTGCATGTAGAAAATCTGTTTTACCAGCACCGTTTGTTTCAAGGGCCATGTTTTCCACAATCCATGTTTTTGAATAGCTTGTCAAAATCAAATGATTGAAGCTGTAGGGGATTAATTTTGGGTCTTCTGTTCTGTTCCATTTGTCTTTATAATAGTTTTTGTGCCAGTGCCATGTTGTTTTCATGTACAGAATGTTTGAAGTTCAGTATTATGACACTTCCAATGGTTGCCCTTTGTGCTCTGGATTTCTTTGACTACTCAGGGTCTTTTGTGCTTTCATATGAATTTTAGGATTGATTTTTCTATACCTATGAAGAATGCCATTAGGGTTTTGATGAGGATTTCATGAATCTGTTCATTGAATTTGGTAGAATAACCATGATCAGGATACTAATTCTGCCTGTTCATGAGCATAAGCAATCATTCCATCTTCTGTTGTCTTTAATTTCTTGATTCAAGTTTTTATAGTTTTCTTTATATAGGTCTTCAACCCCTTAGTTACAGTTATTCCTAAGGATTTTAGTTTTTGAGACTATTGTAAATGAAATTACTTCACAGATTTCTTTCTCAGTCTACTATTTTTGATATCTAGAAATGATACTGATTTGTATATGCTAATTTTATATCCTGCTACTTTTACAACAGTGTTTATTAGCTCTAGGAGTTCTTTGGTGGAGTTTTTAGGGTCTTTTATGTATAAGATCATATTATGTGCATGCAGGGATGAATTGACTTCTTTCTTCCCTATTTCATTTCATTCTCTTGCCTTATGCTCTCACTAAGAATTCCATGGCTATATTGAATAAGCATGAACATAGGGGAATTCCTGTCTTGTTCATGACTTTAGAGGAAATTATTTCAATTTTTCACTATTAGAGTAATGACTATGATTTCATCATATACATTCTTTGTTAAATTGAGTTACATTCTTTCTATTACTGATTTCTTTAGAGATTTTATCAAAAAGAATATTGAATTATGTGAAAGGATTTTTCTATATCTTTGTAGAAAATCCTTTAATATTTTTGTCATTGATTATGTTTATGTTCTGCTTTACATCGAGTGATTAGTATATGTCAAACCATCCTTGCATGTCTGGAATGAAACCTAATAAATCATGTACAAACTTATTAGTGTACTATCAAATTTCAATTGCAAGTATTTTATGGAGAAATTTTGCATCTATATTCACCCATGAAATTTTTTATAGTTTTCTCTTTTGATTGTTGCCTTATGAGGTTATGCAATCTGCATATTGCTGAATTCATGGGATGAGTTGGTGATGTTTCTTCCCATTCTATTTTATAGGATAGTTTGGAGAATTGTTGTCTTCTTATTGAAAGACCCTGTAAAATTAAGCAGTGACTCCATGTATAGTTTCAATGTTCCTTGTTGGGAGATTCTTTATTACTTCTTTAAGCTCATTGCTATTATAGATCTTTTTATGTGTTCTCTATCCTCTTTTTCTACTTTGGTAGGACAAATCCATGTCAAAAAATTTATTGATTTTTCCTGATTATCAAATTTATTAGAATAGAAGTTTTCAAAATTCCCTGATGATCCATTGGATTTCATTGCTAACTGTTTTAAAATGTCCCTTTCCATTCTCTAATTTTATTGATTTGTGTCCTCTCCTTAGTTCTTTTTTAATTATTTTGACTGTGAGGTTTATCATTCTTATCTGTCTCTTCAAAAAACCAAATCTTAGTTTCACTTCATGTTTGTGTTTTTTAGGCTTTTATTTCATTAACTTCTATTCATATCTTTTTTTTCCCCAAGCTACTTGTTTTGGGTTTGACTTGTCCTTGTTTTTATGAGATCCATCTGTTGTTTATTAATTTGAGGTCTCTGTTTTTTTAACATAGTCTTTAAAATATGTAAACATTTTTTCAGCACTGTCATTGCTATATCCCAAAGGTTCTGGTAGATGTTTTTTCCTTTTATTAGATTCATGGAAATTGTTTACATCCCATACCCTTTACTCCTTTAAGACCCTTTGGCCATTCAGTGGTATATTTTTCAGTCTCCTTTTGTTGGAATATTTTATGTGTTTTCTTTTGATCTTGATTTCTACTTTTATTCTATTATGGTCAGATAAAATATGCTGGAATAGATCAGTTTTCTTTTAATTGTTAAGACTTGATTTTTGTTTTAAAATATGAACTATTTTGGAACAAGTTAAACATACTGCTGAAAAGAATTGTGTATTGTGTAGCTTCTGAATGAAATGCTCTCTAGATAGTCTGGTGTCCCAGAGTCTTACATGTTCCATTTTTATTTTCTTAGCATTCTCTTGTGATCTTTTACTGTTTGGTCTATTTGATATATTTTATCTTATGTTCCTGATACTTTGTTTTCAACTTGCTCCACTTGTTTGCTAAACTTTTGATTGAGATTTTTACTTGGGCTATTGAGTGGTTTATTTCAGATTGATTATTTTTCAGGGTTTTCCTATCTTCATTGATTTCCTCTTTTGTATCCTGCATATCCATCACCTGTTTTGTTAGTATTCTTTTTGAGTTCATTTAATTGTTTGTTCCAGCCTCTTTGAGGTCAGCTACTAACTTTTGAGTTTCCTCACTAAGCTCATTACTGAGTTTTACTACTGGTTTTTGGAATTCATTATTTGATATCGCTTCCTCTACACTTTTGTTTAGATCCTTAGTGAGGAGTTGGCTTTTGAGGGAAAGCAGTTGTGGTATTTCATTTGGCACTGAAATTTACACATCTGAAGTTGTTGTTGGTTAGGGTTTTAATCCATTCTGTCCCTGTGGCTGGGGTTTTGGGTGTTTTCTTCTGGATTTCCAGCAGTTTTCCCCAGACTGGTATCCTGTAAACGTTAGTCCTTGCAGGGTTCTTGTTGTGGTGCAGCATGCCTCTTTTATCCCCTCAGTGAGGCAACTGTGGTTCCTGCTTTTTGATGGAGGAGTACTGCGTCTCTTTGCACTGTGTGAGGCAGGCCTCCTGGCACCTGTAAAGTAGTGGACTGGCCCTCAGTGGAGGAGCTGGATTTCAGCTCTTAGACAGGAGAGATAGGGCTCTCCTGCATGGATGTCCATTCTGAAGTGCTGGGCCTCTGTGTACCTTGGGAGGAGGCGTCCTGGCAGCTGCAGAATTGCAGATTGCCACTTAGTGGAGGAGCAGGGATTTTAGCTCTTAGACAGGAGAGATCAGACTGTCTTGTAGACAGGCATGGCGAGAAGTGCTGGGCCTCCGTGCCCTTTGAGAATGCATGTCTTCTAGTGCCATGCACTGAGTAGCAGTGTCTAGTGTATGAAATATACACATAGCTACTCCTTGTTTTGCGGGTCAATTGTCTCCCTTTCACCCAAAGCCAATTTTTTTTTGTCAGTGTGACATGTTTCTTGTAGGCAACAAATAATTGCATATTGATTTTTAAATCCAGCCAATCTATGTCTTTTGATAGGGGAGTTGCGAACATTAACATTCTGTATCACTAGTGAGTGGTATGTGGAAATTTATGCCACCTTATTCCATGTGGATGTGTGTATACAAATGATTCTTTTTTTAGTAGTACTGAGGGTTGAATTCAGGGCCTACTCCTCAAGTCACTCTCCAGCCCGTTTTTATGATGGGTAAGGTAAGATCTTGTGAAATATTTGCCTGGTGTATCTTTGAACCATAATCTTCCTGATGTAGGTAGGATTACAGTCATGAGCCTCCAACACCCAGCTAATTGATTCCTTCCTATGCTACAATTGCTTATCAGCTCATCTCATGAAATTTATTTATTCCCATCCTTTCCTGGGTATTTTTATCTTTATTTTCTGTAGGTAAGACTTCTTTGAATATCTTCTGAAGTGCTGATTTGTTGGTCATAAATTGCATTCAATTGTGTTTATCATGGAAGTTTTTTATTTCTCCTTCAATTATGAATGATTGCTTTGTTGGGTAATCTATGTTCTAACTTATTTCCTTTCAATACTTGAAATATCATGTTCTTTGCACTTCTTAAAGGTGTTTGTTGGGGAATTTACTGTTAATTGCATAGTTTTACCTTCTTTGATGCTCATTCTTTATAGTTTGGTCTTTTAAAGGGTTCTTTCATATTGTATTCATGTTTCTTCATTTTTTTCTATGTAGTACTGTATATTTTTCTTGTTATATCTCCCTATTCTTCAAGTCCTGAAATTCTGTTTTCCACATTCTGTGGTCTGGTGGAGTATCTTGCAAGTGTTTTTTTTTTTTAATTTAACTTGAGATTTTCATTTCTACACTTGCCATTTTTTGATTTTCCATGTCTTTATTAAATGCCCCTTTTACATTTGTATTGCCTTAGAATTCTTGTTTTTATTCTTTTGACCTCAGAAATTTATGTTTCATCACCTTTCCCAATCCATCATATTCTTTGATGTGTGATTGTTTAAAGTGTGGCCTTTTACTATTTCTCATGCCAGTATTTTGAGATTTGCTCAACTGTGCTCAATTAGTTGGTCAGGGGTTTTACTCACCTCAAATCTTTCCTTGGAATAGTTTCTGTGCTTTGGCAGTGTTAGTCATTATCTAGAGTGTTGTATTGCTTCTGGTGAAGAAGAAAGGAAAGTGTGGTTCATAGAAACATTGTTACAAAGGCTCAAAACATTTAAAACTGTGTAGATATGAGTGTAAGTATAAAGAAAGAATTTATTTACTCAGGAGTAAAATCTAAGTTCTTGTTTAAGACTGTGAAGATGTAAATAAGGGACTCCTTTGTGAAATTAAACCAACCATCTAATCATGGTGGCTGAATTAAGGAGATAAGATTTGGCCTCTTATGGAAAAATTGGAAATGACAAGTTGTGGTTTCCATGGAGATTAACAGCAAAATGTTACTCCTATGAGGTTGGACCATTGTTCAATAGGTGGGAGGGGGACAGAATGGAGCCAAGCCCAACATTACAGAGAGTGGCTCAAATTTCTGAAGATAATCTAATATTTCTATCAAAGACTGGGGCTTTTACATTTTCAGATGGTCCTTTTGGAGAAGGGCTTACGATATTGTCTTCAATCCACCTTAAATAAAATTAGAACATACTCAAAGGTGCTTTTGAATAGAAATGATAAGACATACAAAGCACACATTTCTTATTCACATAGAAAACACTTCAGTAGGCTTCAGTAAGATAGGGGAAGATAAATATCGACTGCTAATGTGATTGTCCACTTACTGTATGCCAGATAAGATTATTTGCCTCTCAAAATCATTAGATTTTGAAGTTGGTAAACCCCAGCTTAATTAGAGTTTACCAGACTGTAGTAATGAATACTGACTAATATACTTGTTGCTTTAGTAACTATTCCAATGACACATCAAGTCAATGGGGCAGGTGTCCTGCTTGACATAATTTATGGGCTAGGACTGAAGGAACTCCTGTCACTGTTAATACAGAGCTCTCAAAGAGATCCTGGTTTATTGACATCCCATCAGCTAAAAAAGAGCATGAGGAGATAGAAGAATATATAGCCTTTCCAGACAGATCACTTTCACTCATTTCTACTACAGAAAACTTAGTAACATGATCAGAGTTACATACAGGGAAGCTTTCTACTTATAATATAGTAAAATATCCAGATCAAAAGGGGATAGCTCTATTACAAATGACTCATTGTACAAATAGTGTCATTCATAACATGTACTGACACAATAAATGCTACTCAACATTTAAAATGGTAATAGTAGGCACCAGTTAAGATTATAATTTTCATGAGGACAAATGCCATTTGTATTACTGTAATGGCACTTGTTGGCTGGAAAAAAATCATATCTGATTTTCTTCTTTTCCAGTGATCTTAAAGGGATGCTCTCCACCGTGTGGACCCTCAGGGTTGGCCCAAGGCCACCAACAGACAGAAGGGGACTCAGAATGCATTCCCATGGACAAGCTCATTCACAAAGATATGGGGTAATGGAGAGGTGATGCTGAGGAATTATCAGGTGCAAAAGTGAGGAGAATGACAGACTAAAATTGGGACCAAGCTCCTTTAGTCAGCAACTGATGCAAACAACCCCTTCTCTCTAGGACTGTCCAGATTATCTGTCCCCAGAAGTGCACAAGATGAATTTAGGCCAAGGCTACTAAAGGATATGGATAGGAAGGTTTAAGAAATCCAAGAAAAATGTAGAGGCATATTGCCAGGAGAGGAATCTGGGTCAATCTGCAACATCTTCATAGGAACAACTAACAGTATCATGCTCAGTTCCTTATTTTTATCTTTATATCTATCTAGTTAGTTAGCTGTCATCTGTTTATATTTACATCTACACCTGTCTCTCTGTGTGTATAAAAATAAGTGTCAACACAGAATAATTCGTCTTAAATCTTTTACTCCATATGCCTTACTTGCACAATTATTCATGTGAAACTTAAGTGTGTAATAATAATGTAAAATGTTTAGTGACTGCATATCATAATTGAAGTAGAGTTCATTTTCTAATATTCCGTATGTAACTCCAAAACCATCATATGTAAGATATCGTATCCCACTGACATTCACCACACACACAAAACTAACAGCTTTTTTGTGCATGTCATACTGGGGATTGAACCCTGGTGTCATGCATGCTAAGAAAGCACTCTATCACTTGAACTGTACCAGAACAATTCTGTTTATGAGGTATAGTCTCACTAACATTGTCTGGGTTACATTGAACTCATGATTCTCCTGCCTCTGCCTCCGACATAGCTGGGTTTACAGCTGTGAGCCACCATATCCTGGAACTTAACAAATGTTTACTTTCATTTTTGAGTTTTGAATGGATAAATTGCCTTAATTTGTGTGAGAGGAAAGCCCACAAGTGATCACACTGTCTCAAAATATCCACTCACCATGTCTGTTTTTGAGTGTCACAGACTCACAATTATGCCATATCTCCATTCTTTTGTTACTGTTGTGTAGTTTCATTCTCCAGAATTCCACAAGTCTCAAGAGGATGCTGCTAAGAAACCTGTCATGTTCCCAGCATGGGATCCAGACGCAGGAGAGGATTCCTCCTCCTCAGTCTATTTCTGTGGTGTCTCCACATCTCGGGAGGATAGTCCTGAGAATCCTATCGTGGTCCCATCATGGAATCTGGATGAAGGAGAGAGTTCCTCTGCCTCATTCTATTTCTGTGGTGTCCTCAAATCTACAGAGGACTCTCCTAGGAAACCTGTCATGGTCCCATCACGGAATTTAGATGCAGGAGAGAGTTCCTCTTCCTCAGTCTATTTCTGCAGTGTCCTGAAGTCTACAGAGGATGCTCCTATGAAATCTGTCACAGTCCCATCATGGAATCCAGCAGCAAGTGAGAATTCCTCTGCCTCAGTCTATTTCTGTAGCATTTCTTCTGGAAACAAGATCACTCCTTTCGAGAAGGATGATAAGGCAGATGCAAGAATGGGTTCTCAGTTTGGGCAGGAGGATCAGCTGAGCTGATCAAGCAGCCCCTATTCTTGTCACCTCCCCTCAACTATGGTAAAGGGTGTTGGGGGTGAGGGACTAAGTTAAACTGAGGTCTCTACAAAAGGATAGTGGTAATGCCCTTCAAGAAGAAGGTACAGTTTCTTTTATAGTTCCATAAGAATGTTGAGACAGCTGAGTGTCTGGGTGTGGACAGTGTTGACATGGAGTGGGGGTGGGGGTGATCAGAGTGGCCCAAACTCAAACTCCCACAGTCACATACTGTGCCCCTTCATAGGGCCCATTGCTCCTTCCTTTTGCTTGTTCTATCACACAAACATGTCTTCTCTCTCCACCTGTCTTTAGTGTCCACTACTGACATTTCAAAGGCACAAACGTCCACCTGCCTACAGTCCTTATTCCTGCATACAGCCATTCAGTGATTCACTGATTCTCACCTAATCCCATAAAAATATCCCCTCAACTAGACAGTGTATTTTAATTCCCCAGCACCAGCCCAGAATGCAGAAAGTTCAGATGCCCTAAAGAGGAAGCACTTTTACACACAGATCTTCTCAAACACTTGTCCCTTCATCAGTCATGACTTCAGCCTTTCATAAACCCATATACACTTGCTCTGACATGTAAGTCCTCTAATGCTTAAATCTTACTGTCACATTGTTTAACAAACATGCTTAAGACCATATGTGCTATCTTAACCATAAGACACACACATGTATAGTCTTCACTATCCCGTTTCACCAGCACCAGAAACATTAACCCAAAATGTACAAGAACACACCTATAACTCTACAAGGCACACCACAAATTCACATCCTTATTGATGTACCTAACATAATACATATCACATATGAAGCTGGAATGTCATAGGTATATGCAGTTCCATCCCACATGCCTGCACAAAATGATGATCTTCACATTTTTCTTTCCTAAATAGTCAGAAATTACATCCAGGTGCTCCATTTTGTGAATCCCACGGGATGCCTTTAAGACAAAATTTGACAGATCCAGAATCTTCTTTGCCATTTCCACCAGATTATACTGCCTCATATTTTGATAATCATCCCTGTACATTCTCAGCACCTATGGAATGTGATAGAGTCATGAAAGTTTACTATATGCATGTCCAAATGAAAAGGGGTGTGGCTGTCTTACCAGATACAGAAGCATTGATGCCCCACAAAAGAAAATGAGAATAAAAGAGATAATGTTTCCTGAGAAGCCCACACAGAAGTATACCACTCTTATGTGCCTACAATTGAACTCCTGGATGACAGTGAATTCAGCTTGGACAATGAAGCCCAAGAGGAAAATGAGGAGGTGCACAGCCCCACAGAACCAATGGTGTCTTAGGAGAGTTCCAGGGCCAGAACACCTGAGTGGCTTGTGGCACTGGACTGTGGCTACAGGTGCATGGCTTGCTGTTGGGTCTTCCCCAACTTGGAGACCCTTCGTTATCATGTGGAACATGGAATCAAGGAGTGCTTCAGCTGTCACACTTTCCATGAGGCCTTTGCCTGCTTACTGGACAAGAAGGAGAAGAAGAAGAGGAGAAGGAAGATGAAGACCTTTTTGAAGAAAATAGACTTACAAAGGAAAAGCTTTGTGACATGCACACATCCATATGAACATAAACATTGTTTTTTTCCTCTACATGACAGAATCAGATTAGACTCCATGGAAATATCTTGAAGTTCTCCAAACTGCCATGATCATACTTGTTCATACAGACTTACCACCATCAGTACTACCTACACACCCCCAGTATGATGAGAGAGCCCTTTTTATTAATACTCACTGCTTTCTGCTCAGGAAGGAAAAGACAGCAGACCATGCCAAGTAGAATAGCAAAATATCCTGAGACATACCTCAGAATTCTTTAACACCAGCATCACGTCTTCATGCATTGGGAGTGGAAACTGCTGTGGGTAGACTTCAGAAGAGATGAGCATCCCAGGATAGGGAAACACCCCCAACAATTGCAATTTGGGTTTCTGAGAAGAGGTGGGACTAGTAGTAGAACACTTCATGCAATCACTGAATATTTTCTTCAGAAGAATATGTGCATTATGTGAATCCTTACGAGATGACATGATAGGAGAGGAGCCGGGACCTGTCTAGCAATTCTGCAAAGCAGAGGAGGCCCATAGTATCTGGATAAATCATAGGCCATCAAAGCCATTCTCCCTCTAGTTTTATTTGATGGCCTGCTGGATCCCTTTAGAGAAGCACAGGACAATATAGAGACAGGCCTTTGTCCATGAGGGAGGGTTTATGTGCAGCACAGTGGGTTGTATTAAGATTTGGATTTCCATTTTGAGATTCTCATGCCTACTTCAAACAGTCAAATGTTGATTCCACAGCTAGTTGAATCCCTTTTTCCCTCCCCTAGAGAAAATTGTCCATGGTGTGTACTACAAACCATACATGAAGGTTACTACCTCCAAGGTGATGCGTTTAAAGTAGGAAGGAGAAATAAAGGAGTAGAGGTTTTACTTCATCTTTAATCATTTCTGAGAAGTTTTTACTGAGTTCATTTCTTGAATAACCTTTATTTCCTTTCAAGAAACTTCATATCTTATTCTTTCCAATCTTATTCTTTCTTTTTGTTATAGCATAAGGTATAATTTTCTAAGTGACTATAAGAGTGCAGTTACACAACAGCTGCAAAGACTGCACAAAGCCAGGTTCATACCACAACTATTGAGACTATGTCTTTAGTTAATAGGCAAACTTTCACATATAATGGTACCTGGAAATTGTCCTGAGTGTTCTAGTGTTGCAGGAAATCCTGATGGAAGCTGATAATCAGCCTCCACCAAGAGCAAAGCTGCTTTCCTCACTAAAGGACACCTTCTACTTTTGTTTTCTTGCAGAAATGTAGAGACACAGTGGCCTGAAGATTTCAAATGATGGAATCTAGTGCACTGCTGAAGTCTGCCTAGAAGATCACAACCCTCAGAAGCCGCAGAGCATCAAGGCAGGGAAGGTCTGATGACAGATAGATCAGATCTCGTATAACTTCTCCCAGTGCCTTGGGAAAATGTGGTGCTGCTGTGAAGAAAGTTTCCACAAGAGTCCTGTGGAGCAACAGGATCGCTGGGATCACACCACCTTTGGAGGCTTGTGGAGTTACTTTCTTGTTACTTTTAAGATCCCCTATGTTGTCAGGACACACTAAGGCACCTACAGGATTGCCTTTGGAGAAGGGAACATTATAGGTAGAAGAGACTTGGCCCAATGTGATACAAACTTTTCATTCCTGAAGACATCACCACTAGAACAGGATATTGATGTATTCTTATACATCTTTTTCTATACATGATTGCAGACATATCCTCATATCTTTATTTTATATACTTATTTGTATATTATTTGGTTGGAAGATAGACTTGTTACTGAGAGAGGAAAAAGGTACTGGATACAAAAAACCCCAAACCCACCCCCTGACATCTCCAAGACTGTTATTGTGTAAATGCTCAAATGCCTCTCACACAATCACACTGGGAAAGCTAGACCATGAAACAAATGTATCATCTGTGGTAAATACTTGTATATGTGGGTTTTCCCCAAACCATTTCTAGTTTTAAGCTAAATAATGTTAGAAATGTAAAAAAGACCATTTTTATAAAATATTTGCACATTTAATTACTTACATGTGATTTATAATTAATTTGGTATACTTTCAAAATGAATTTTAATTTTTGTTTGCTGTTGCCACTCATATCATAGGGAGCAAAACAAGAAAATGAAAATTTAGAGAGAACTATGTAGGAGAAGGAAATTCAAAGAGTTAAACTTTCAAATAATGATCTCTGCAAAATATTTTTACAATTTCTAAAATCTCTAAAGCTTAAAACTGCATGATGATACCGGGACACAAATAGGTACATGTATTTATCTGGAACATATTTAGTTATGTATTCTATTCTTCTCTGTGTACCTATTTGTGTATGAAAAGCATGTGCACCAGTGTGCACACAAGCTCATAGGGCCAAGAGGTGGGTAGTAATTGCTTTTCTTTTTATCTGTGATGTACTTTTTCTTTCCCTCTCTGATAAGAGTGCCACCATCTTCCCCATCTGTGGGGACAAATGAGTCAGACCAGACAAATGAGATCCATACTTAACTTGGGTTTTCCTTCACTTGGAGGTAAACATTTATGTATCCTGGATACTTCTGTACTGAAATCTTTAGGTAGTTGGAATTAGTGTGAACTCAACTTTAAGGCCCATGAACTTCAGGTGCTGATCTTGTTTCAATTCCTATTTTTTGAAGTTTGTGTTTCACTGTTACCTTAATTAACTTTATATCTCCACTAAACATTCAATAAAGTTTGATTTTACTTCAATTAGACTGAGTCAGTTAATTGTTGCTTGTCACCTAATGTACCTTAATTATGCAAATTATATCTAATGAGGTGATTTACTTCACTTAAATAAAAATGATAAATTCCCCAATAGAGTAGCACATTATAATCCACAGACTTTATACTGAAAAGTATGTTTAAGCTCAGGGGATGCAATATGCCCTTGATTGATTTGGGGAGATGACTTAAGAATGTTTAGGTGTAAAAATAAAATGACTGTTCTTCTCTATTGTAAGGTGTGAATGTAATTCCATAAAGAATGCAAGCCTCACCTTTACTACAAGGAAGAAGATGGTGTGTTTCACAAGCAGCCAGTAGAATAACCTAGCTGACTCTGCCTCATTGGACTCATGATTTATACCAGGAAGTTTTCTTTTTACCATTCTGTGAGCATTGGTAAAGCCTTTTCTGAAATGTCTTAAGAATAGCTAAACACAGAGTACAAGAATATACATATAATATTATCTACTTCAATAGTACAATTGTGAAACTCAGTTTACTAAGCTGTATTATTGTTTGTAATGAGGACTATAATCATTAAAGTAGGTCTACTGCATGTGAAAGTCAAAGTCACAAATTTTGTGATTAAAATGAAAATGTGGGTCATGACCTGCACACTGCTAGGAAATGAATATTTTCAAATAAGAAATAATTCAATTATTCTGGAGTGAGAGTTAGCATCGTAATTTTATAATAGTTACAATGGACTTGCTACCTTAGCAATCAGTGAATGTTCATTCTGGGAGAAATACAGGGAAAGACAAAGAATTTGCCTCTACCAGTTTCTTTTCTGTACCCTTTCAGGATGATTCTTATGCTAAATAAACAAAAGCAGGTTTCTCCTCCCTGTTAATATAAGAATTGCTCTAGTGTCTCTCCAAGTGAGTGTCATACAAGTAAAATTCTTAAAATCATAAACAAATAGTGCCATTCACCTCAAAGTCACCCAGAAGCTATGCCCATTTGACCTATAGAAAAGAAGACAGTTTATGAAGAAACCAAATGGTAAGGGATGCTCCTGACACACTAACAGGGGCAGAAAGATTGACCTTCAAAATTGGTGAGCTACCAATATTCTGGCTTCACTCACACACTAATTTTGAAGGTGAATGTGAGATTGAATTATCCACGCATGTATGGAAGAAACCAGGATTATACTGATTCCCTAATTTTTTTGGTATCACTGTTTTGTCCTCTTCAGAAGTTGTGCATTTTTTCTAGTTTTAGGAATGAATGGAATTCATTGTCATACATTTAGATTTTTCCTTACTTCATTTGGGAGAGTTATTTCTCTCCCAAATGTATAGTTTCAATTCATTTTATTATGCATGAGATTGAATGCACTTTTTATGCTTCAGGGCCATTAACATTTTCCCCCACCTTTCACAGATGGGGCTGTGAGGCACATCTCCAGTCCATTTTCTCTAGTTATTTTAGACATGGTGTATTTCTGTTTCCCTGAGCTGGCCATAAACTGATGTCAGTCTCCCAAATAGATAAGATTAGTGGTGTGACCCACTTGTGCTGGCCTGCTTTTGTTTTTTTGTGAACTGAGTATATCTTTTACCTAGTGTTTTTCTCAGATTATTTCCCAACTTGTTGGTTTGCCTTTGACCTTATGGTTATTTTATCCAAATAGAAATATACAGTTTACAAAGCTGACTTTATAAATTATGTATTGCTTATTGATTTTGATTTATCATAAGTAGAAAGATTCTGTGTGAAGTAGTGAATCTTCCCAGAGCTGCTTTTTGTTCTTATTTTCTGGTTATACTGGGGTTTGAACTCATGGCTTTGCACTTGCTAGGCAGGTGCTCTACCACTGGAGGTCATGCCTCCAGCTCTTATTTATTGTCTTGGCTACTTTCCTGACAGGCTATCATGGGGGGGGGTTGTTTGTTTGTTTTGTTTTTTAGGGTTTTTTTATTTTTATTTTTTGCCTGAGGCTAGCCTGAATGGTGATCCTCCTACCTAGGATTTCAGCATAGCTAGAAATAGCTGAGTTATCGAAATGCACCAACCCACCAAGTTTTGTTGCTGTTGTTGAGATGGGATTTTGCTAACTTTTTACCCAGTTGGCCTTCACCCAGGATCCTCCCGATCTTCACTTCTTGATTTGGTGGGTTTATATTTCTGAGCCAAAGCAACTAGCTTCAAAACTACTTCTTTGTTACTTTTTTAATATAATGCAAGTGATAATCTAAGATATGGTTCCAGTTTTATCTTTTTTTCCAAATGGCTCTCCATTTTCCTAATTTCATTTATTTAAATGTCCATTTTTTCTTCAATGATTTTCTGACTCATAATTTAAGCACTGTGTATACTTTGGTTATAATTCTAGGTTCTCTTCTTCAATACGCTGACATTTTGTTCTCTCCCTCTCTGTTGCTCTGTGTGCCTCTTCAACACTGCTTTAAATATATAGAGTTTCAAATGTGTGCGTGTACACCCTTCTCTCAGGCCTTCTCTTCCTCCCAGGAATTTCTTGGCTACTACTGCTCATTAGTATTTCCATGTACACTTTTAAGTCAACTTATTTACCTCCAGGAAAACCAACAAAGCAAACAAAAAAAAGATTTATTGGCAATTGCATAGGCATTAGTTTAAATTTGTGTTTTGGGGAGAACTTTTGGTTATATGAAATCATATCTGTCATCATTTAGTGTATCGTTATTTCATTATGACTAGTTTGAGTCTTTCAAAAATATGTTAAAACTTATACTGTAAAGTTTATACATACATTTCTTATTAGGATTATATATTTTCTTTCTCTCTCTTTCTTTCTCTCTCTCTCTTTCTCATTATCTCTTCTGTGTGTGTGTGTGTGCCTGTGTGTTTGTACTACAGAATTCTCTCTGTGGTATTTAACTTTCAGAACCCCAGAAAATGCATGTCTTCTTCGAACTCCAGGTTGGTGATGGTGAGGTTGAAAGTGAAAAGCACCAGGACAGAATCACAACTATAGCAGAGGAGGAGAAAAGGAGTTCACATGTGAGTCAGTTCTGGTCTAGGCACTAAGAAGTCTTCTGAAGATCCAGACCAAGGGTTTTATGCCAGGGTTTGAAGCAGTCAAAGAAGCTAAGTTAGTCACTTCCAGAAGTAGCCTGATAATCATTAGGTGAGTGTATCACCTACAAGTGGGGCATCATATGGTCTGCCTAGGCCACTCCTGCTGCACAGATCCCTGCTCAGCAAGACAAGCTTCTGTGTGCCCTGTACTTAGCCTCATGTGAGGTCAGGAAGCAGGATGGGGGGTGCATTCTGAGCAGTGTATTGCTCCATCCTGATCCTGCCACTAATAGAGTTGGTTACTGGGCCCTCCTTAAGGTTGTCAGGAGCTATAGGTGCAGGAAAGGGCTGCCAGTGCACTCCCTTGTACCTCCAGGGCCTCCATGCTCTGAGAGCTTTTGTCTGCTTGTTTCCTAACTGCAGGAGAGAAGACACATGTCTGCCCACCTGCCAGTTTGTAACTCATGGAAATACAACAAGGGCCTCTCTGGAGAACTATTGACATTGAACAATGTTCTTTTGTCTCGAATACTTGGACATGCCTTGTGCTCCAGCTGTCCAAGGAGGCTTGTCCTCAGCATCTTTAATGTCATTCCTATTTAGCAGTGTGCTGTCCTTTTTCCATTTCAGGGTAGTTGTATTTCTGCAATGAAAGTGACCTTGATGGAAGTTTCTGTGGAAGCTCTGAGAAGAAAAGGCCACAGGGTGATAACTGGAGAAAAAGTAATGGCCTTCAGTTGTACAGGTGGGCTATGTTTTCCTTTTCCCTGAAGCAGCTGTTTAAAATTGCATTTTGAAAGTAAAGCACACTGATTAAATTATAACTTTCTTGCACTTTCTTCAGTCATTCCTGGTCAAATGTGGTTTAGGGCAAAGGTTTTTAATACTGTGTTACCAACAGTTTGTGTTTTGCTGTCATGTTCCTCCTTGACATTTATAAGGAGCATTGTATATTAGTTTTTTACTCTCATTTATTACTGAGTGATATTCCATGTTGTTGTTATACAACACTTAGTTTAGCCATTCACTTGTAAGTTGACATTTACTTTGTTCACATTTCTTAAAAATACAGATGCTTATTTGGTGGGAAATAAGTTTCATTTTCTCGTGGATACATACCTATGAGTAGAATTCCTTGGTGATTTGACAGGCACATGTTTATAATTATCATCACTTGCCAAACGTAAGTGTGTGAACTGGTTTACATCCAGGTAGGTGGAGTGAGTGTGTTCCAGTTGCTTTATATTCACAGTCTTAACAATGCCAGGAGATGTGTGGTAGTATGCATTGGTTTTTCAAATTTTCATTTTCCATGTGACTATAGATACCCTGCCTTCTTAAACATAGCCAAGAAAATGCAAGAAACCAAAAACCAAGTAGATTAGGAAAAAAAAGGAAGAAAATATCAGAGAAAAATGACAAAATGACTGAAAATGCTACATGTGTCTGAATATTAACAGTAAATCATAATGGTCACAATTCCTCAATCAAAAGACACAGAATAGCAACTTGGATTGAGAAGCAAGACTAGACCATTTATTCCTTAATAACAAGCATATCTCACTGACAAAAACAAACATTGACTTAGTGTGAAAAGGGGGAAGAAGTCTCCAAGCAAACAGACTGTGCAACCAGGCAGAAGTAGCTTTCACCACATCTGGACAAAGCAGACTTCAGATTAAATTAGTCAGAAGGGACAATGAATATCACTTCATATTCATAAATGGAACAATATTTCAAGAAGAAATAACAATTCTGAATATATATGCACAGCACATTGGTGCATCAAACAACATTAAAAAAACCCACTGGACTTAACAGCACAGATGGACACCAACAGAATAATGATAGTGGAAGATTTCAGTACTCATAGTCACCAAAAGATAGGTCATACAGACAGTGAAACAACACAGAAATAGCAGAATTACTAGACACAATAGACCAAAGAGACTTAAATGATATCTACAGTGTGTTTCATCCAACTACTCTACAATACATTCTTCTCAGCAGCTCATGGAATTTTCTCGAAAAGTGATCATATTCTAGGACACAAAGCAAATCTTAACAGAGGAAAAATATTGAAATTAACTGTGTTTGATCACTACAGAATGAAATGAGAACTCAACCAGGCACCAGTGGCTCATGCCTATAATCCAAACTAATGGGGAAGCAGAGATCAGAAAGACTGTGGTTTGTAGCCAGCCTGGGAAAACAGCTTGTGAGACCCTCTTTCAGAAAAAAAGAAAGAAAAACATAGGTCTGATGGAGTGGCTCCAGTGGAAAAGCACCTGCCTAGCAAGTGTGAGTCTAAATTCAAGCCCCTGTTCTGAAAAAAAATGTACAAAAACCTGGAATTCAAGAACAAAAGTAATTACATCAAGTATTCATACACATGGAGACTCAACAGCATATTGTTGAAAATGAAAACAAACCTCCTTACAGGATGCAGTAAAGACAGGAAAAAGGGTAAAGTTTGTAGTTATGAATGCCTACATGTAAAAAAAGAGTGCACATAAATAACCTAATGAAGCACCATAAGCTTTTAGACAAAACAATAATAAGCTAAGACCAAAATTAGCAGTTGGAAAGAAATAACAGAAATTAGGCCCAAGACCAATGAAATTGAGACAAAGATAATTACACAAAGACTCAATGAATCAAAAACTGGGTGGAATTATTAAATGAGACTAAAGGAAGAAGGGGGAGGAAAAGAGAATGACAGAAAGTGAGTAATAAGGAAATACATTGCATCTGTGTAGGAGGATGGCACAAGGAAACTGAAAGCACATCAATGATGGGGTGAGGGGAGGATAAGGGAGCACTCCTTTTGAAGGTAAAAGCAGGTGAAACCTTCAACAGTATTGCAGTCTAGAAAGGGGAGTGGCTGTTAAGGATAACATATAGTATGCTTCTTTGTTATTATTTGGAAAAGATATTTATCCCTTGGTGCAGTATTAAGTCAGCCCATATTGCTGCAGTGCACACTGTGTTCTGGAGTGCCTAATATATTAAAGTCTGTGTGAGACCTGAGATCTGTGTGAAGTAAAAATTGTCTGAAAACCAAATTTATAATAAATTCTGAATGTCATTTAGAAAGACTTTTATCTAAAGATTTAAAATTGACTCCAAGGGCTACATAGTTCATGGGTAGAGTGCTTGCCTAGCATGTGTAAGACCCTGGGTTGACCACTACCACGAGAAGAAAAAAAACACTTCATTTGCAGCAAAATATTTCAAAGTAAAAATGTTTGAAAATCAAAGAGATGTATTTTATATTATTTTTGCATTACCTCATTTTTAATAGGCACTTGTTCTTGGTATGTTTAAAATTCAAAAATGTTCATACAATGTGCAGTAGCTGAATCTTATGAAAATAAGTTTCTATTGGCTAGAATATATGGAAATATTGACAGCATCTTTGTAACAGATTTAACCCCCTTGACTGTTTTTTCTGGGTTGAAGGCACAAGTTTTTGCCATAAAAATTGAACAAAGAAATCATTGAAACATATGACAGATGCGTGTGCAATGACAGATGGGAATGTGGCTTTAATGAACACTGTTCATTGTAGGTTTGCACAACTTTTTTTTAATTAAGTAATGGGACTTGAACTCAGGGACTTCACCTTGAGCCACTCCAGCAGCCCTATTTTTCCCAGATAGGTTCTCCAGAACTATTTGTTTGGGCTGGCTTCGAACCTCAATACTCCTGATCTCTGCCTCCTGAGTGTCCTGGATTATAGGCGTGAGCCACCAGAGCCTGACAGCTTTTTTTTTAATTTGGTGTTGCTAGTGTTTGATCTCAGGGCCTTGAGCTTGCTAAGCACATGCTCGACCACTTGAGCCACACCCCCACCCACTTGCACAGCTTTTTGAATAGTGAATTGCCACCGTGGAACAACACATTTAGCAAGTTTAGTAATAAACACTTTATTATTGGTATTTGTCTGTATCAGTTTCTATCATCCGAAAACTTCATTCAAAAGACTGAAGAATAATCACTTAATCATGATAAAAAATACATAATTGAATTTGGATGAACCCCTGGTCTCAGGAATCTAATTTTTTATTTAAAAAACTTTGCTGATTATCAGCTTGTTTCACTTGAAAACAAAGCAATGCCAATTGTCTAACAATAGGTGCTGCATGCAGAAAAATGTGCTATTTCTTTGCATGGCTCCTGGGGAAGTGAATGTGAGTCCAGAAGCTCTTTGCTAGTTTATTTCTTCCTCTTTAATTCTACCATTGTCTTGTTTCAAATATCCATTAGTTCTTGCTTTATATAAAAGTATCAAAATACTAGTAAAGGCAGACATGTTGTATGATCCCAGGCCAGCCCATTGAATCACTTTGGTACCCACCCAGGGAAGAAGGCTGGGGCCATGAATATGTGTAATGGTCACCAGGATATGCATCACAGCCAGAGTTCCCTAAACATGGCCTGTCCATCAGTTGTCAACTCCTCCTTTCTGGAATTCAAGAGGCAATATGTGCAGGCTTATTTCATACACTGTTAAGAAATTACTCTTCACTGTTCTGAGGCTCTACTTCTTCTCTAGTCTGTACTGTAGCTAAAGGGGCTTCCTGAAGTCTCTGCTCTGGGAGCCAGAGCAGTTGCCCTGGGGTGGAGCAAAGGGGAGTGGCTCAGTCGCTGTGGCCTCACTACTCCAGGCTGGGAGGACAGGGGTTTTCTGTCTACAGCAACTCTTGTGTCACCTCCACTACACTCTACCTCCTTCCTTGACTGAAATCATTACAAATTCTTCTTCTGCATTTCTCTCTTGGCCTATCTTGTCCCCACCTGTGATGGTTACTGTATACACAGATTTGGTAAGAGGGGAATAAAGGTGACAGGGTAAGGGTAATATGAACCTCCATAGCTGTTCTGTGTCCTGTACCCACCACAGGCATAGCTGCAATTCCATCCTGGTCCCTACTCTGGAGAGAGGAACACATTGTTGGTGGCAGTGGTACTTCCATTGACATCCAGGTTGAACTAAAAGGGATTGCCATGGTCCATCACCATACCGGGCTCCATCAGAACAAGCAGGGGCTCTTGGGGAGGGATCCCTCTATTATTCAGCTGGAAGTCCAGAAGGCAAGATTTCTATCCCTATGAGTTCAAGGCCACCACACTACACCTTTATCATTCCCACACCCTCTTTGAGACATATGAAACTATATGGTCCACACAGCTGCACATGTTCAAGGTGAAGGGAAAGTTGCAAGAAAGACAAGTTGGGTCAGACCCTGAAGTGGGGTCCTTCTGGGGTGATTCATCCTAACAAGTCTTAAAAGATTCCTATAGTTTCGGTCATGACCTTATTATGGACAATTGAGGTCCAATAAGGAAAAGTAGAGTGAAGGAGAGTTGTGAATGCCACTCTGTCTTGCTTGTGTGCCCCATTATTTCTAGAGTCTCAGAGGAGACCAGATGCTGACCCTTCCCTATACCAGCATGTCACAGAGTTAGAAGCACATCCTTCTAATGTGATGTAACATAATTTGTTAGGAAGTTATACAATATGAGAAAGCTTTTCTCAGCAGGAAAATTCTGAAAAATATGATCTCGTTAACCACATAGGACAACTTTTTGAAGACACAATGTTGGGCAATGGAGAAGGTGGTCCTAGACACCTGGCCCACTTGGCCTATGTTTAAAGGTGCTGGGTAGGGACACAAGCTTTCTAGGCACCATATTCTATTCTGTTGTGATCTGAGCTCCACCTGCTCTTCATAAGGTAACTTCAGCCCTATGATTATCCTGGTGACCACAGCAGGTATGCCTCATTGCTCCACTTGGCTCTGGATCACAGGGACTGTGGGTAGTAATGTCTGCCCAGCAGGGCCTGGGGTTCTTCTTTATATCAGTGGATCTCTGATGGGCCACTTCCTTACTGAATCCATTTGTCCACTCTGATCTGTCCAACAACATTAGTGAGTGCTTGAGATTCAGCCTCCCCACCAACCATGAAGAGTCTTCTTGTTACTGACCCATGGTTCTGGGTACTGGGTGATGGGAGTTGTTCTGTCCTTTACCTGTTGTTTTGAGGTTAAGATAGTGTAGAACTCTCTTCATACTTCTTTTGACATGTCTTTCTCGGGAGCCTATCTCTACTCTGGTGAGCATGGGGAGGACTTGCTCACAGTGGTGACTCTTTCCCTGATCTTATCAAGGGGGCTCATTCCCTGGGCTTGGGAGGTCGTCACTGCTGCAAAACTTTATTTGTGCTGTTCCGTCAGCCTCCCACAACCTTCTGTCTCATCAGGGTTACTTAACATCTTGGTGTTATTCTTTCCTGTAACTCTGACTCTGGTGAGCCTTGGTTCCTGCTGGACCAGCCTGTGTACTCCCTTCAGGAAGAAGGTGGTGAACTTGCAGGATATTTATTCAGATGTCCCTTGTCTGGATTTATAGATAGGTGAGTTCCTGAGTGATACTTCCCAGGGATACTTCTTCTGGCACCCTCCTTATTTCTTGCTTGTGAACCTTGCTCAGGACATCTGGTTTGAATGCTACTACACCCTTCTTAGAAGGTCTTCAAGAGTACATGGATCCTAACTTCTGTATTCCCTTTGTCCTCTCACAAGTAATTGCAGAGGACTTAGTGGGTTGGAAGGGCCCATGCTTGCCCTTTGCCTGGCACTGATATTTCACTGGGAATTTGTTCTTAGGCTGTATCAGCTCCTGGGATGCTTGGAATCACATCATAGGTTTAAGTAGGAAGATGGGAACAAAGAAATGACAAATTCCTTACCTTTCCAAAATGAGAACCAGGTTATTGTGAAAAGAGAGTAAGTTGGGATATTCCATGAGGATGAGTGGAATTTCCCTTAGAGAATCTGGTATTAGACTCTGGATCCCAAACAACAGAGTCCAGGGCCACAGAGAACTGACTATGTTAGCAAGGCACACGGAGGGGCCACCATTTTTCATGTATGTGGTGCTCTACTTCCACCATATACCATTGTCTTCATAACCTCCCTGTGAGGTGAGAATGGATGGGTCATCTCAAAGAGGCATGGGTCTTTGGAAGGAGTTTGTCCACTGGTGGACCTGGAGGGCCCATCTTAAAATCAAGGCAGTATTGCTACACAACCTCCCATGACACCCACTACTGGGCCAAAATCATCCCCTAGCACACTACTGTCTTGCCATTCACAGAACCTAGGAAGTCTTTTAGGTTCTTATTTCCTTCCCAGGCAACTCCCACTTGGAGTTTTGTAACTGACATCCTAGGAGACCTGCTTCTGGTAGGTTAGGACCAGGGAGATCACATCACCAGTGGGGAGGATGTGCCAACCCTACCTTTCAGGATGACAGACTTCATCCTCTTTTTCTTCTGGCCCCATATCGCCTGATGCTAAAACACAAGAAATTAAAAGGCTGGGGCATCTCTCTCTCTCGTCTCCCTAGACAACTTCAGACATTCCTTGTCTTACATAATATGATCTTTTCCCTTCCTTTTAATCATAATGTGGGTAAAAATGTTTTCTGTCTGTCTTCTTTAGAAAACACAAGTCAGATTTCTCTGTGAGCTCCACCATGGATTCCTCATGTCCCTCTGCTCCAGACCACAGACTTTGTCCTGCAGGTGCCTCTAAATCTCCAGTTGGGGTTGAATCCCTGAGGACAGAGGTGTCTCCATCCTCTTTCAGAAGTCTCTGAGGGGTTCAGCATAGCCCTCGGAATCAGCCCAACACTGAGGAAAGACCCCTAGGCCCCTGCCATGACAAGGAGACTGGTGAACCAGTTCTCAGGGTATGGTCTTCCCCCAAGATCCCCGACTCTGAGGAGTCCATTCCTTGGCTCCTGAGCTATGGCAACTTCACCCTAGCACCTGCAGCATACCACACATATGGTCTGAGAGCTCATCTACATGACCAAGTGCCCACACTAGCCCTTCCTTGACCTGCCACTACCTAGCAGAAGTGTGCTCAAATCAAGTACTTCTTGATTTGGAACAGTGAAAACAGTACAAAAAAGAGATCCCTTGTTTGTTGGGTCTGGTGTGCAGGTTTCCTACCTTCCTCAGGGTCTTTTTCCCAGTATGTGGTGAGAATGGATAACTCTTAAGGCAGGGCATTGATAGGAAGAAGAGTCCTAGTCCACACACTAAGGCAAGGATCATACCCATTGCCTAGGTGGTGGTGCTGGGGTTCAGGCACGTTGCTAATGCTATTCAGAGCAAAGAGACAATTCTCCATCATCTAAATTGCACTGTTGCTCTCAAGCAACTGAGCTCTAGGAGTTCACTTTGGGAGTAGGCACTAGGTGACAGGCCTGCATCACAGAGCTGTGGCTTCCTCATCACAAAGGGCTTCTGAGAGGGGGATGTGATGATGTGAGAAAGAGGCTGCGCCACAGCCCCTCCCCCAGCCTCAAGCCCAGCACATCCTCTCTACTTCTCTGCAGCCTGATCAACCTGTCAAAAATGAGCATCAGTTCATTTTCTGTTCCCTCCTCCTTGAACCCAGACATGAGCTGCTTCCTGGGAGATCTCTGCTGGGAATCCAGCTCTTTTGTAGCTTTTGTAACACTGACTTGTCTCTGCAATTTTTGTTGTTTCAAATGGTTTTGCATTTTTAAGATCTCTGTGTGAACTCCCAATCTCCCAAATAATATATTAATTCCTTGCATCAACTTACACATGAAAAATTAATTTCCTTTACATTTATTTATCTTGGTGAATTTTCTTTAAAATAAAAACAATTATTTCATTTTATTATCTTCCTTTGTAGGGTCTAAAATACTTAATGCTTTATTCTTAATCCATGTGGCTAAATGTAAAAATTCAAATAAACTTTCAGAGAATTCTTTTCAATGTTTCTAGAATGTTGTTGCTAAAATCAATTAAAAATGCAGAAAAAACTTTGAAACTACACACACACAGACACACACACACAAAAAACCTTTGACTAATCCTGTTTTTAAATCTGAGAATGTGCGTGTTCTTGCAATGCAAACGTGGAAAAGCATTCTCATATGTTTAATAGCATGCTCTATGCAAACAGTAAATTTTTCAGTCTTTGTTTCTCTGTGAATGTGATTTTCTTTATCTTTTAAAGGATTTACTATACAAAGAATTCTTGATTGATAATGGGTTTTTTTTCTTTTTTTTCTCTCTGTTTACACAACCTCACTATTCTGCTTCCATCTTTCTGATTGGAGTATGGCTGTTGATCTTGTTTTCCCTGTATGTAAAGAAATGTTTTCCTCTGCTGCTTTTTGGATTCTTTCTTCACCAATCCCCACTTTGAATGTGATATATCTGGAAATGAATGCATTTACTCCAGTTTTACTAGGAGCTGTCATTGAATATACTCACCAATGCATAAAATTTGGTAAAATTTCAGGCATTATTTCTACAAATATTTTTCTCCCCCCTCTCTTTTTGCCTTTATTTCTGAGACTCATTCCCTTCATGATGGAATGCTTGATAATCTAGATGTCCTTTCATTTGCAGATAAATACAGCTTTACCTCTCTAAAATCTGGGTACATTCACTTCCATTTTTTGTCTTAGTCTGTTAGCTTTGGCTTCCTGTGTGATACTGAAAAAATAATGAGAAGTGAATTTTTTGCCTTGTTTATGAGCTGAACTAGAAAGTTTTGAGTTTCTCTTTATTCAGGGTATTGTTATCTTTCAATGTCTTAGAGATGTTAATCAAATTGTGGCTGTTCACCTTTATTACTAGTATATTTTTTAAATCAGGAATAACTGTTGGAATTTTTCACATGATTTTATTCTTCACCTACTGACCTGAGCATGTGATTTTTTTTCTTTTTGGCACAACTGACATTTTCAACTGAGGACATTGTCCTCGCTAAGCAAGAACTCTATCACTTGAGCCACAACTCCAGCATAAAATTTTGTTCTAATGACTGTTGATATGATTTATTAAATCGAGTGGTTTCTGAGTGCTTTATTAGCCTTTCATTCCGGCTCTTAATCCAACTTGGTTGTTCTGTATATATTTTAAATTTATTACTGGCTTTTTTGCTAATATTCTGTTGTTTGCTCATAATCTGTGTTCATCCCAGAGAATGTCTTGTAGTTTTCTGTTCCTATAATATTTTTGCCAGATTTTGGTTTAGAGTAAAGGTGGCTTAATAAGAAGTTAGGATGTAATATTTCTGAGCTCTCTGCCAAGACAAAGCAAGCCAAATTACACCTGTAGGATTTTGGTCAGAGGTCTGAAAGGAAGCTGAAAGTAGACACAGTCCTTGAGAATGGTCATTTCTAGCAGTGTGCAATGGCTATTGTAAGAAGAGACCTATAAAGGGCTTTGTGGATGACCTATTCACCAGTCATAGTTACTCAATTTTTTTTGACAACTGGGCATTTAATCAAGACCTTAAATTGTAGATGGTTCAGTGGTAAGTGGAAAAATGTTCTCTTCTGGGAAGGTATGTCTGGGGCTTGCAATGGGGCAACAAATGTGGGAATGGCTTTATGAATCAGGGGCACAACTGACTTGATGTCATGTATCCACACACATTAGGCCCTCCATCCTTGGAAATATGGAGATGGATGCTTTGGCTATAGTGCAGTCCCTTGCACAGACCTAGGCAGTAGTCCTGTCCTGTGGGTACATAAGAAGTACTTACAGAAACCGATAAAATAGGATAAAATTCATCTAAAGGGACAGGATTGTCTCTAAATCATAACTTGTTAGTGGCCTCCAACCCAATGACAGTTCTGTTCTTACATTCAGTCCTAAACTTTGACCTACATACAAGAATAGATACACCAAGGACTGCCAAGTTTATTGTATTGATGTGAAGGACATCAATGTGCTGTGATCTCTGTACATGCAGCTGCTGTTTTGAATTTAGTTTCTACAGCAATAGAACTAATCAAACCAGCACTGTCTAAGTATTAGAGAAGCTACTGTAATGTATTGGGACCTGAAAAGTATGTACAGTGAACAGGGAACCCATTTTGAAGGTCAGGCTACTCAAGATTGGCCCCACACATGTGATGTATTATGAAACGTTCACCTGCATGAATTTCTCAGACAGGAGAGTAGGCACCTCCCTTGGCCAACTGGACTGAAGTCTTAAAGATATGTTAGTACATGTAAATACACATATAACTAGTGGGCCTGCTACCTATCTGGAGCTGAGAGCTTTGTCTCTTTCCCACAGAGCACTCATGTCAAAGCTGTGCATCAAGATGCTGTATTGCCAGAGTTGATGCTGGCATTAGATCCAGGATAAGGGACAATTGGGTGGTGGCTCACAGGACTTGTCACACTGAGGATGTGTCAACTCTTTCATGACCAAGGGTGAGGCATCTCTACCCCTCCTATTTTTATCCTCATTATTCTTATGGGATGTGGACTTATGGTTGCAGAAGATGCCTCAAGTGGACTTCAAAAATACACCAAGTACCACAGTTATCTTCTTGTCTGGTATGCTGTTCTGCCATCAGTTTTAGCAACCACTGATGGACCCCATTCTACTGGTCAACATGTGTTGGATACTCCATGGCATCAGGCTATAGCTGCTGCTGCCATGGTGTCTAATAGAAAGGGTGTCGTGCAGTATCCTGTTTGCTGGAGGGAGCCCTGGTGGGAGCATTGCAGGAGTGGGAGCCAGCTTAGGACACTGAAAACAGGTGAAGTGGAGACCTACTGGTGAATAGGTGGGCTTGGGCAGGGAATTCCCTGTGTCATGAGCAGGAAATGCATGTAGTGGTGGGCAGGGACTTGAGTGAGTGGGGGTGGGATGGGCCAGTGTACTGTGAGGGTGCATGGAGCAGCCTCATGTGCACATGAGTGAGCCTCATGGAGGAGAGAGTTGGTTTTGGGTGCAGAGGAAGGGGGATTGGTGCAATCCTGCATGGATACTTTTGGGGGTGGAGAGATGCCCTGTGCAAGCACTCTTTGGAATGGCAACTGTGCATGGGATGTGCCTGTGTCCGTTGAGGGTATGTGGGGCAGCCTCATGTGCCCATGAGGGAGGCTTCTGGTGGAGGGAGCAGTTAGGGGAATAGGGCAAGGGGGACAGGCACAATCCTGCTAGGGCTTTCTTTCTGAAGGGGTGGCCTCCTGCTTGGGATGGCTTGGTGTGCTGAGAAGGTGGAGGAGGGGAACTTCATCTGTGGGTGAGGGAGCCATACTTTAGAGGGAGCCAGTTTGGGGAACAAGGGAAAGGGGAGGGTCTCAATTCTGTGCAGACCCCCTTGAGGGTGGACAGGTGTTCTGTTTAGGGCTTCTTGGGATGGGGTGGTTATTTACATAGGGAGAGTATGGGCAGGCATTGATAGGGAGGGCAGTCTCCTAATAAGGGAATGCTTTTGGGGGTGGGCATGGTGTTGCACAATTGCTCTTCGCATGGTTCTGTGTCCTATGATGGTGCAAGGGGTAGCTTCATGTGTACATGAGGGATCTTTATGGTGGAGGGAGCTGTTTGTGTGATGGGAAGGGGGAGGTGTGCATCCTGTACAGGTGCCTTGGGCTGGAGAGGTTTCCAGTGGGGGGTTATTGGGATGGCGCAGTTATTTGCATGGGGAGTACATGGTGGGGGTCTTCCTAAGCTGGGAGATTGTAAGGCAGAGACATCCTGTGCGTAGCACGAAGCCTCACACTTCTGGAAGGAAAGCTGTGGAGAAAGTCATGCAGTGCTCCCAGACAGCTTTGCTCACAGGGTAAGGGAGGTACACTGGAGACCTTCCTGGGCATAATGTGGAGTAGTCCTGAGCAGGGACAGTGATCACGTATGGGAGTGGGATGGGGTCTTGTGAAAGTGTGCATGGCATGTGCCTGTGTCCTGAGAGGGTGGCTGGGGGAGCCTCCTGTGCCCATGAGGGGCCTTGTGGTGAGGGAGGGATTTGGGGCATTGGGGAAGGGGGATGGTCACAGTCTTTCTGGAGTGGGCTCTCTTTCTGATCGGGTGGTGTCTTATGTGGGGAGCATATTGCCTGGTGAGATGGGTCTTAAGTGGGGAGCATTTTGGGGAGGCTCTATGCTGTGTGCTGGACGGAGCCTCACCCTGGTGGGAGCCTTGCAGTAGTGGCAGCTATCTTTGAATAAAGGAAGAGAGGTGAGGTGGAGGCCTACTGGGGAATGAATGGGAGTGGGGCAGAGTCCTGAGCAGGGAGCACTTATTGGGGTGAGGTGTGGTCTTCCAGGAGTGTACATGGGGATGGGCCAGTGTCCAGCAAAGGTGTTGGGGGAAACCTCCTGAGCTTGAGGGCAAGCTTGTTGGAGGGAGCTGGTTTGGGGCACAGGGGTTTGGGGAGGACACCTTCCTGTGTGGGTGCTCATTAGATGGGGCAGTGTCTTTTATGGGGAGGGAGAGGGTGTGGGGCAGATTTGTGTGCACTGCATGGAGTAAGGCCCTGCTGGGTATTTCATGCTGGTATGAGCTGCACAGTAGTGGAAGCCAGGTTTGGACACTGGGGAAAAGAGTTGAGGTCAAGACCTGTGTGTGCATTGTTGCAGAGGTGGCATCCTGAGAAAGAAACGTGCATGGGGTGGGGTATTGGGCAAGTGTGCATGGGATGGACAAGTGTGCTGTGAGTATTCAAAGGGGAGACAGCCTCATGTGAGATGAGGGAGCCTTAGGGAACAGGGATCCAGTTTCAGAAACAGAATAAGGGGAGTGGCGCAAACCTGTGTGAGGTTCCCTGGGGGTGGGGAGGTGTCCTGAGCAACCTCTAGTTGGGATGGGACATTGATTTAAGTGGGGAACACTAGAGGGGGATTGCTGGCAGCATCTGGTGCTCTGGAGGGTGCTAAGCCTTGAGAGGAGCCTCACTGGTGAAAGCCAAACCTTGGAGGATGGAGATGTGTTCTTTGTGGGGTTTCTTGGGATGGAGTGGTTATTTACATAGGGGGAGCATGAGGGGACATTGATGGGGAGGGTGGTATCCTGAGCAGGAAATGAGTTGGGGTGTGTGTGGTCTTGCACAAGTGCTGTTGGTATGGTACTGTGTCCTGTGATGGTGCATGTGGCAGCCTCATGTGAGCATGAGGTAGCCTCATGGTGGAGGGAGGTGTTTGGGGCACAAGAGAAGTGGCAGGGGCACAATCCTACACAGTTGCCCTTGGGCTGGAGAGGTTTCTTGTGAGATGCTATTGGAATGGCGTGGTTATCTGCATGGGGAGAACTTGGAGAGGGGCTTCCTAATGTGGAAGAGTGTGGGGGCAACAACATCCTCTGCCTTGCAGGGAGCCTCACACTTCTGGGAGGCAAGCTATAGAGGGAGCCATGCAGTACTCCCAGCCAGCTTTGCTCACAGGGAAGAAAGGTGCAGTGGAGACCTTGATAAGTGGGGCATAGGGGAAGCAGGAAGGGCACAATCCTTCCAGGGTTCTCTTCCTGATGTGCGGTCTTTTATTTGTGAAGCAGTTATGGGGGTGGGGAGGTGTCCTAAGAAGGGAGTAAGTGGAGCTGGTGGTATCCTGCGTGCTAGAGGAGGCCTCCTCATGGTTGGAGCCTGGCCATAGTGTGAGCCAGCTTTGGAAACTGGGAGAGAGGCGGGGTGGAGACCTACTGGGGAATGGGTGGGAGAGGGGTAGCATCTGCTCAGGGAGCACTTATTGGTGAGGCATGTATTGCACAGATGCTCATGCAGTAGGCCAGTATCCAGCAAGTGTGAGGGTCAAACCTCATTTAAACTTGAGGGAGAGCAGGTTGGAGGAAGCTGATTTAGGGAACAAGGGAAGGTGGAGGGTGCCTTCTAGTGTGCTCACTGGAATGGGCTGTGTCTTTGTTGGTGAATGTGGGGGGGGGGTGGTAAGGCAGATTCCATACACTGCAGGGAGTCAGGCCTTGCAGGGAACCTCACCCTGGTTTGAGATCCCCAGTAGTGGGAGCCAGCTTTGGACAGTGGGGAAGATAGGTGAAGTGGAGAACTATGCCTGCATTGTTGGAAGAGAGTGGCATCCTTAGCAGGAAAGCTACCTGTGGGTGGGGCATGGTATTTCAGGAGTGCCTGTGCAATGGGCTGCTGTCCTCTGAGGTTCCAAGGGCAGGGACAGCCTCATGTGAGATGAGGGAGCCATGGGGAACAGGGAGATGCTTTAATACACAGAATAATGGGAGGGGTGCAATCTTGCATGAGAGTCCCTGGGGGTGAGGAGGTCTCCTGAGCAGGCTGCAGTGTTTTAAGTAGGGATCATTAGGTTGGGTGGGCAGGGACATCCTGCGACTGGAGGGTGCTAAGCCTTGAAATGAGCCTTGCTGGTGAAAGCCAAACCTTGGATGGAGCCAAAGCCAGGTGAGAGACTCCCTATGGAGGGAGCTATGCAACGGTAGTAACCAGCTTTGGGGTCAGGGGAAGAGAGGTGAGGTGGAGACCTAAGCAGGCATGGGTGGGCATGGGGCATTGTCATGAGCAGGGAGCATGCGTGGAAGTTGGGCAAGGGGATGGGCTGGTGTCATGGGTGGTCACGCTCATGTGCATGTGAAGGAGTCAATAGGTAGAGGGAGATGGTTTGGGGCAAGGGAAGGGGAAGGGTGGCATCCTCTGCAAGAGTGCTCAGGAAGTGGCATCCTGGAGTGGGGAGTGGAAGGAGCAGGCTTAGGGCATGGGGATGGGATAGTGAAGTGGTGTCCTGAGTTGGAAGGGCGTGTGTGTGTGGGTAGAGTGGGAGTGGAATCCTGCACTGAGGAAGGGGATTTGAGCACTGCCCTTTAGGAAGGAGGTGTCATATGTTGGCCAGTGCCAGGGAAGTTGGATACACATGGGAATAGGCTGGGGTCCTGGGGCGTGGGTGAGAGTATCATGTGGGCATTAGGGAGGCACAAGGTAGAAGGAGATGGTTTTGGGCACAGATGTAGGGGAAGGGGAGGCTTCCTGTGCAACAGTGTTCAGAGCACTTTGGGGATAGGGTTAGAAAGGTGAAGTAGAGACCTAAGCAGGCATGGGTGCGAGGGGGGACAGTGTCATGAGCAGGGCATAGGTGGGAGTTGGGGGGCATCCTTTGCAACACCACAAGTGGATGGGCTTTTGTCCTGGGCAGGTCAGCCTCATGTGAGCTTTAGGGAGCCATTAGGTAGAGGGGGATGGCTTTGAGGACAGGGAATTGATAAGGGGAATCTTCTTCTTGTGATGGCCTGTTCTGCTGAGATGGTGGGATAGAGGATACTCATGTGTGGGAGAGGGAGCTATACATTACAGGGAGCTAGTTTTGGAAGCAGGGGAATGGGGAGGGGCTCAATCCTGTGCTGTGACCCTTGAGGGTGGAGAGGTGTTCTGTGAGGGGCTCCCTGGGTTGGGGCGGTTATTTCATAAGAAGCATGTGGGGTGTTGGGTTCTTGCAAGAGTGCTGTCAGGATGGGCTTGTGTCCTGCAAGAGTACATGTGGCAAGCTGATGTGTGCATGAAGGAGCCTCAAGGTGGAGGGAGCTGTTTGGGGCACAAATACTGTGCAGGTGCCCTTGGGGTAGGAGGTTTCCCCTGAAGTTCTATTGGGGTTGGGCAGTTATTTATGTGGAGAACACATGGGTGTTGCTTCCATGTGGGGAGCTGTGGAGGCAGTGTCCTCCTGAGCTCTTGCAGGCAGCCTCACACTGCTGGGATGCAAGCTATAGAGGGACCCATGCAGTGCTCCCAGCCAGCTATGCTCACAGTGGAAGAGAGGTGCAATGGAGACCTTAGAGGGCATTGATTTTGGGGGAGTGCATCCTGAGCAAGGATCTACTATGGAAGTGGGGCAGGGTTTTGTGCAAGTTTGTGTGGGATGTGCCTGTGTCTTGCTAGGGTGCCTGGGGCAGCCTCATGTACCCATGAGGGACTCTTGCTGTGGAGGGATCAGTTTGGGGCACAGGGGCAGGGAGAGAGGCACAATCCTGCCTGGGTTCTCTTTCTGATGGGGTGGTGTCTTACATGGGGAGCACATAGGGAAGTGGGGCAGAGTCCTATGCAGGGAGCATGTCGGGGAGGTGCTATCCTGTGTGCTGGAGGGAGCCTTGCAGTAGTGAGAGCTTTGCAGTAGTGGGAGCCAGCTTTGAATAAAGCAAGAGAGGTGAGGTGGAGACCTATGGAGAATGGGTTGCTATGGGGCAACTTTGTGAGCAGGGTATGAATTTGAGAGTGGGCAACATCCTGCATGGGTGCTCATGGGCATGTGCTGGTAACTTTCAGAGTTCAGCCTCATGTGCACCTAGGGAGTCACTAGGTAGAAGGAGAAGATTTTGAGCACAAGGGAAGATGTAGGGGTAGCCTCCTGCTTGGGATGGCCTGGTGTGCTGTGAGGGTAGGGGAGGAAACTTCATGTTTCCTCATGGGTAAAGGAGCCATGCATTAAAGGGATCCAGATTTGGACACAGGGGAAGCAGAAGGGCACAATCCTGTACTGCTGCCCTTGTGGGTGGAGAGGTATTCTGTGTGGGGCTTCTGGGCATGGTGCAGTTATTTACATAGTGGGAGGTGCTCAACCCTGTGCAGGTGCCCTTGGGGTGGAGAGGTTTCCCTTGAGGGGCTATTGGGATGGGGTGGTTATTTAGGTAGGGAGCACATGGGGCTGGCATTGATGGGGAGGGCATCTTCCTGAGAAGGGATCATATGGAGCTGGGGAGGGTCTTCTGAGAGTGTGTGTGGGATGGGTTGGAGTCCTGAGAAGGTGCATATGGAGCATTCCTGCACAGGTGCTCTTTTGATGGGTGGTCCCTGAAGTGGGGAGAGCATGTTGAGGGTGGGGCGGCATCCTACAGAAGGAGCATGTCAAGGAGGAGTGATCCACTGTGCTGGAGGGAACCATACCCTGGTGGTAGCCTTGCAGTAGTAGGGCCAACTATGGACATTGGCAGATAGGTGAGGAGGAGACCTTCTGAGGAATCTGTGGGCATGGGGTGGAGTCATGAGCAGGGTCCACATGTGGGAGTGGGGCTGAGACCTGGTGGGGGTGGGCAGGCAGAGGCAATGGCATTCTGTGCACTGAAGGAGCAGAGAGGTGGCTCCTGTCCACAGACCCTGGGATCAGGGAGTGGAGAGAGAGGGCTTAGGATATGGGGATGGGACTGTAGGATGGTGACCAAGACAGGAAGCATATGGGGTGTGGCAGCATCTTATGTGGGGAGCCATTGGGGGTATGAGGCAGCGTCCAATGCATGGAGGTTGTGGGTTTGGCAGCTTTCTGTGCCATGGAGAAAGCCATGCCTTGGAGGGAGCTTTGACCTGGAAGGAGCCAAGCAGTGGTTTCAGTCAGCTGTATTCCCAGGGGAAGAGGGGAGGTGGAGACCTGCAGGGACATGACTGGGGGTGGGGCAGCATCTTGAGCTGGGAACACCTGTCAGGGCGGGGCAGGGTCTTGAGTGAGGGCATGTGGGTTTGGACCCATGTCCTGCGAGGTTGGGAGGTAGCTTCATGTGCACATGAGAGAGCAGGTTTTGGGCACAGGAAGGGGCAGTGGGTTGAGGTCTTGTATAGGAGCATTCTGGGGCAATGTTGCTCTTTGAACTGGAGGGTGCCATGTGGAGGTTGGTGTCCTGGAACTGGGAGCTGGGAGTGGAGGGAGTGGGCTTAGGGCATAGGGACTGGACTGTGGGACGGTGTTTTGCAGGGGAAGCATGTGGGGGGAAGGGGCAGCATCCTGTACTGAGGATGGGGATTTCAGCAGTAACCTTTAGGAGGGAGGTGTTCTGTGCTGAAGGTGCTCAGCGAAGGTGGGGTTTGGGGAATGTTCTGAGTGAGCACACATGGGGATTTGTTGGTGTCCTGCAAGGGAGGAAGCCCAGGGAGGGTAGTATCATGTCTGAGTGAGGGTGCTACTCAAGTGGGGGATGTTGTTTTGGGAACAGGGGACAAAGTAGGGGTGACATCCTGCTGGGGCACATGTGAGGGTGGGGCTGAGAACTGCTTGGGCACACATGAATATGGGCAGGTGTTCTGTGAGGGTGGGAGTGTAGTTTCTTGTGCACATGGGGGAACCATGCTTTAGAAGGAGTTGGTTTGGCACAGGGGAAGGGAGATGGGCGGCATCCAGCTCAGGTGTGCTTGGAGATCGGCTGGTGTTGTGGAGTGAGAATTGGGTCAGCATCAAATGCACTTGTAAGAGCAGCTATGTAGCAGAAGATGGTTTGGGGCACCAAGGATAGGGGAGGGGCGGTCCTGTACAGGAGCATCCAGGGGCAGTGGCATTCTGTGTGCTGGAGGGAGCTGAGTGGTGACTGGCTTCCCTTGGCCCTGGCAGCTATGGGTGGAGGAAGTGGGCTGAGGGTATGTGGATGGGACTGTGCAGCAGCTTCCTGTACTGTGGAAGTATGTTTGAACAGTGTCCTTTAGGAGGGAGGGGTCCTGTGCTGGGCAGTGCCAAGCAGGGATGGGGTGGGGTGATATTCTGTGCTGGTGCACCTGGGGACATGAGGGTATCCTGTTAGGGTCAGGGGAAGCATCATGTTCACATGAGGGAGCCATGCTAGAGGAAGGAGTCTGCTTTTGGCATAATGGATGGTGTGGGGGCAGCATGTTGCTGGGGCACACTGGGTATGGAGTGGCTTCTTGGTTGGGCTCCTGTGGGGATGGGTCAGTGTCCTGAGAGGGTGAGTGGGGCATCCTCATGTGCACATGAGGGAGTCTCAAGGTTGGAGGAAGTCAGTTTGGAGCACAAAGGAAGGGGGAGGGGTGCAATCCTCCACAGGGACTTTGGTTAAGGAGAGGTGTCCTTCTTGGGCCCTAGTTGGGTTGCAGCTGTTATTTACATGGGGTTGTACATGGGGAAGAGGGGCAGCATCCTATGGCAGGGAGCATGTCCACCTGGTGGTATAATGTGGGCTGGAGGCCTCGCCTTTGTGGGAGTCTGGCATAGGTGGAAGCCAAACAGTAGTAGAGCCAGCTTCCGTCACCTGGGAAGAGAGGTGAGGTGGAGACATGCACGGGCATTGATTGGGGTGGGGGCGGCATCCTGGAAGGGAATAGATGTGGGAGGTGGACAGGGTCTTGAAGAAGTGTGCGTTGGATGGGCCAGTGTCCTGCAAGTGTGCATGGGGCAGCCTCACATGTGCATGAGGGAGCCTTGCAGTGGAGGGAGCCATTTGGGGGCAAAGAGGAAGTGGGAGAGGAGCAGTACTGCAGGGGTGGCCTTGGGGGTAGAGAGGTGTGCTGTGCAGGCCCTAGTTGGGATGCAGCATTATTTACATGGGGGAGCGCGTGGGAGGGGTAGGCATCCTAGGAAAGGAGTAAGTAGGGGCAGTGGCATCCTATGCCTTGTAGGGAGTCAGGCCTCACAGGGAGCCTCACACCTGTGGGAGCCACACTGTGGATGGAGGCATGCAGTGGGCCAAGCCAGCTTCAGGCACAGGGGAAGAGAGGTGAGGTGGAGACCTGCAGGAGCATGCATGGGGTTGGCAACTTGAGCAGGGAATGCATTTAAGGCTGGAGTGGGTCCACACATCTGCTCCTGGACAAGGGCCTGTGTCCTGCTAAAGTGGGGGCAAAGCCTAATCTGCATGTGAAGCATGCAGTGAAGGGAGCTGGTTTGGGGCATGGGCAGGGGGAGGGTGCCTTCCTGTGCTCCTTGGGATGAGACATTGTCTTAAATGGGGAACAAGTTGGGGGAAGGCTGTATCCTGTGTGCTGGAGGGAGCCTCTCCCTGGTGGGAGTTTTGCAGTAATGGGAACCAGCTTTGGACACTGGAAGAGAGGTGAGGTCGAGACCTACAGAGGAATGGGTGGGCATGGGGCAGCATCATGAGGATAGGATGGGGTCAGTATCATGTGTTCCTGAAGGAACCAATAGGTAGAAGGAGATGGTTTTGGGCACAGGAGAAGAGGAAGGGGCAGCATCCTGTGCAGGAGTGCTCAGGGCAGTGATGTCCTGTGTGCTGAAGGGGTCAGAGTGGTGTCAGTGATGTCCTGTGTGCTGAAGGGGTCAGAGTGTCCCCAGGCCCTGGGAGTGGGGAATGAAGGGAGTAGGCTTAGGGCATTGGGATGGGATTGTGAGGTGGTGTCCTGCATGGGAAACTCATGTGTGTGTATGTGTGTGTGTGTGTGTGTGTGTGTGTGTGTGTGTGTGTGGTGGAGTCCTTTACAGAGGAAGTGGAGTTGAGCAGTGTCCTTTAGGAAGGAGGTGCCCTGTGCTGGCAGTGCCCAGCGGGTGTGGGAGTGGGTGCACTTAGGGATAGGCTGGTGTCCTGGAGGGGGTCAGCAGCATGTGGGCATGAGGGAGCCACAATGTAGAAGGAGATGGTTTGGTGCACAGGCAAAGAGGGAGGGGCCGTGTCCTGTGCAAGAGTGCTCAGGGCACTGGTGTCTTGTGTACCGAAGCAAGCAATGCAATGTTGGCTTCCCCTGGCCCTGGGAGTAGGAGTGTAAGGAGAGGGCTTAGGGCATGGGGACTGGACTATGGCAGAGCAGGAGTGTGTGGGGTGGGGGCATCCTGTCTGAGGAAGGTGATTTGAGCAGTGTCCTTTAAGAAGAAGGAGTCCTGTGCTGGCTGGTGCCCAGAGGGTGTGGGAGTGGAGCGATGTTCCTCATAGGAGCACTTTGGGATTGGCAGGTGTAGGTGGGAGCAGCATCTTGTTCCTGGGAGGGAGCCATGTGAGAGGGGGAAGCTGGCTTTGTGAACAGGGAAGGGTTAGGGTCAGCCCCCTGTTTGAACCTGTTTGGAGAGCAACCACATGTGCACATGAGGGATCTGGTTTGGGCACAGGAGAAGGGGGAGGATTGATGTCCTGTGGCACTGGGATCTAGGAGTGGAGGGAGCAGGCTTAGGGCATGGAGACTGGACTGTGGGACAATGTCCTGCATCCTGGTTGGGCTCCTGTGGGGATGGGCCAGAGTTCAGAAAGGTGGGGGACAGCGGGAGCAGTGTCATTTTTTGTGAGGAAGCCTCATAGTGGAGGGAGCTGATACAGGGAAAGTGAGCTGAGTGGCCAGGTAAGGGTGGGGGTAGTGGAGTCTTGCATGCTGGAGGGAGTAAAATGGTGGTCAGAGGCTGGGATCATGCTAGCTGGGGTTGGAGGCAGTGGGCTTTGGGCATGGGGAAAGGACTGTAGTGCATCCTGCTTGGGGTTGAGTGTGGGAGATCCATGTTGTGGAGGGAGCAGTATTTCAGTATGGGGAAGGGAGTCTGGGGCAGCAACTACATCAGGAACCAGTGGGGGGGCATGTAGTGGAGGGAACAGACTTGGGAAGGGTACCGGGGTGGTATACTGCATGGGGTGCATGTGAGAGTGGGTTGGGGTGGGGTGGTGACATGCAAATGTGGGAGATAGGAGCACTCTTCTGCCTGAGGGAAGGTGGTTGGGACACCATCCTGTGTTGGGAACTCTTGGAACGTGAATAATGATCAGTTGTGGTACACAGCCTTGGTTACTAAAGTATGGGCTGGTGGACATCAGTCAGTGAGGCGTTGTGCTCTCTGGAGAAATACTTGCTGGAGTTCCAGAATCAGGTCAAGGGTAGCTTCCTGGGGAGCTCTGCTCACTAGCTGAGGAGAACAGAAGGTTTAAATAGAAGCCAGGTTTGACTCCTGTGCCCTGGGTTGCCTGACTTTCTGTGAGGTCAATGAATGACAGACCCCAGTGTGCAGAACTGTGGGTGAGTATGTGAGAGTATGCTTGAGACTGACTGTGAGAGAGTGTGTGTACATGTGTGATAGTGATTGGAGTGAGCTTGAGAGTGCAAGAATGATTATTAGTGCTAGTGTAAATGTGAGTGTGTGCCAGGGTGAGCATGACTGAGTATGTGTGAGTATAAATGTGAGAATGTGTTTGTGATTGAGCATGTGCCTCCATGGAGCACTGTTAGCTTTGCACTCAGCTGTTTCTTCTCTAACCTATTGACATGTGTCACCCTCCAGCTCTGCTAGGAGGACTCACCTCAACATTTTGAATGTCATCCTTCTTTACCCATGTACTGTCCTGTTGCCACTTCAGGGTTGTTGTGGTCTTGCATCAAAAGTGACTTCAGTGGAAGTTACTGCAGATGCTGTAAGGAGAAAAGGCCACAGGGTGGTGAATGGAGAAAAGGCACGCATTTCAGTTGTCCAGGTGGGGCCTGCTTTCCATTTCCCTGAATCAGCTGTTTAAAGTGCATCTTGAAAATGAGGTAAAATGTTTAAAGCACACATTTCATGGAAGTTGTACTGTCATTGCAGGTGAAATGTGGTTATAGACAAAGTTTTGTAACACTGAATTTCCCAACAGGTTGTTTCCTGCTGTCATGTTCTTCATGGGCATGGAGATGTAAGAAGGAGCATTGTATTGTTCATTTATTCTTTTTTATTACTGAGTGATATTCCACAGTGTAGTTATACTACCCTAAGTTTTGCCATTCACTTGTAAGTTGACATTTGATTTGTTCACAGTTTTTGGAAATACAGCTGCTCTCTTTGTGGGAAATAATGCTTTCATTTTCTCAGGTACATTCTTCCCAGTAAAATCCCTTTTTTATGTTATAAGCTTATGTTTACAATTGTCATCACATGACAAACTAAGTGTGTGTGCCCATTTACATCCACCTTAGCAGAGTGAGTGTGTTGCAGTTGCTTTATATGTGCCTTATATGTCTAGGTGTTTCAGGGATTTTATCATAAAGGGATGTTGATGTTTTACAAGGTATTTTTTTTGCATCTGTTGAGATGCTCATGATTTTTATTCAGAATATATCACATGAACTGATTGGCATATGTTGAATCATCCTTCCTTCTTGAAGAGAGACCAACTTGTTTGTGGTGTATGATATTTCTATTGTGTAGTTGGATTTATTTTGCAGCAGTCAGTTATAAATTTTGTATGAGTGTTCATCAAGTATATCGTACTGTTATTTGCTTCTTTTTTCCCTGTCCTTGGCTGGCTTTGGCATTAAGATAACACTTATTCAAAACATGGGTTTAGTAGCATTCCTTGTCTTTCTGTTTCATGGAATAAGTTGAGGACCCTTGGTGTTAGTCTTCTTTAAAGGTCTCTTAAATTGAATAGTGAACCTGTCTGACACTCAGCTTTTCTTTCTGGGATGATTATTATTGCTTTGATGTGATTGCTCATGGTAGAGCTGGTTAGCAGGTGTGTTTCCCCATTTCAATTTTTGCATGTCACACGCATTTGGAAACTCACCCTTTTCTTCTATATTCCATTTCTATTAGAACGTCAGTTTACAAGTAGTCCCTAATGGTTTTGAAGATACATGTGTGTGTTCCCAGTAGCAGGGGAAGCTAATAAAGACTAGTTGTATGAATTTACAATTCATTCTCCAATTTACACCTGTATTTCAACATGCAGATCACTTATGTTTCTTCATAATTTAAACAGTACTACTAAGATGTAACATCTATTATCATCTGTGGCACAAGCATGGTTGTAAGCCTACTGCTCCTGAGCACTTCCACATCCTCACTGTTGGGGACATTTAGTAATGCACTATCCCTTGATATGTAAAGGGGTTTCTTCTGTATAGTGTGTGTAATCTATTTTCTAGTTTTGTTATCAAGCAAGATAAAAAACTTCAAGTTAATTTTTTGGATAAAAAATTTCTCTTGTCACTGTTCCTCATTACTTCCCCATTCATGAAGTGGAGATAACACTTTGCTTCACAACCCCTTAAGGTTTTAAACCCCCCCTGCAGTGCTGTGAGAAATGGTCTGGTCCTTGGACTGTAGTGATGTCATCAACAGGTCATAGAACAGTGCTGAGGCCTTAGAGATAACTGTTGTTTTGTCCTGAGCACTGGTCAGGACAGTGGTGAAGAAATAATTTCTCATGTGATTTGTTGTCTTTGTTCAAACTTCATTATTTGTCGTTTTTGACTACCTTTCTTAAGTATAGTCTCAATAACCTAATTCAAGGAACTCTCCAAAGAGTTCAACCATGAATCCAAAAGAAAAAGGAAAGTATCTGGAAAAGAGGTCCTGTCCTCAAACTCTACGAAGAGCAAAGTAGTCAAGAGGTATGTGCTTGCATGTTCTTTAGGCATAAGGAAGATTTCTAGTTTGTGGTGGAGGAGGGAGGAGAGAAAGATTTAAAGGAGAGAAGAAATGATTAAGGAAGGAAGGGATAGAGACAAATGTGTATATACTGGTCTTTCTGAAGACTGAGATAGTCTAAGAGAAAAAAAAAGTTCAGAGGACCAATGTCTTAGCACTGTGACCTAGTGACCAGGTTATCTATGCATAGTTATTCTAGATTACTCTGGCAGAGACATAGTGAATGGTTAGTCTAGAGTAATTTTCCTTTAAAATTTTCTTTGTAAAGGATCTCCTTTCATATGATTTCTTCCTCAAGGGCACGAGGAAGGAAATTATGTTGCTATAAACTCCCTTTTTTAAAAATTTTATTTATTTAGTTTTTATTCATATGTGCATATAATGTTTGGGTCATTTCTCTCCCCTTCCTCCACCCCCTCCCTAAACCCCTGCCACCCTCTCTCTCCTCCCCATCCTCTTGCTACCCAGCTGAAACTATTTTGCCCTTATATCTAATTTTGTTGAAGAGAGAGTATAAGCAATAATAGGAAGGACCAAGGGTTTTTGCTCGATGAGATGAGATGAGATAAGGATAGCTATTTCCCGTGCATGTGTGTTACCTTCTAGGTTAATTCTTCTTGATCTAAACTTTCCTCTAGTTCCTGGTCCCTTTCTCCTATTGGCCTCTGTTGCTTTAAAGTATCTGCTTTAGTTTCTCCATGCTGAGGGCAACAAATGTATCTAGCTTTTTAGGTGTCTTACCTATCTTCATACATCCCTTGTGTGGTCTTGCTTTATCATGTGAACAAGGACCAATTCCCTTGTTGTGTTTGGCCTTGATCTAATGTCTGCATATGAGGGAGAACATATGATTTTTGGTCTTTTGGGCCAAATGTGATACCACATTTTCTTAATCCTTTCGTCAGTAGTGGGGCATCTTGGCTGTTTCCATAACTTGGCTGTTGTGAACAGTGCCGCAATAAACATGAGTGTCCAGTTGCCTCTGGAGTAAACTGTGTCACATTCTTTTGGGTATCCCTAAGAGTTCTGTTGCTGAATCAAATGGTAGATCAATGTTTAGCTTTTTAAGTAGCCTCCAAATTTTTTTCCAGAGGGGTTGTACTAGTTTACATTCCGACCTGCAGTGTAAGAGGGTTCCTTTTTCCCCGCATCCTCGCCAACACCTGTTGTTGGTGGTGTTGCTGATGATGGCTATTCTAACAGGGTAAGGTGGAATCTTACTGTGGTTTTAATTTGCATTTCCTTTATTGCTAGAGATGGTGAGAATTTTTCATATGTTTTTTGGCCATTGAATTTCTTCTTTTGAGAAATTTCTGTTTAGTTTACTTGCCCATTTCTTTATTGTTTCATTAATTTTGGGAAAATTTAGTATTTTAAGTTCTATACATATTCTGGTTATCAGTCCTTTGTCTGATGTGTAGCTGGCAAATATTTTCTCCCACTCTGTGAGGGGTCTCTTCAGTTGAGAGACCATTTCTTTTTTTGAGCAGAAGCTTTTTAGTTTTGTGAAGTGTCATTTATCTATGCTATCTCTTAGTTGTTGTGCTGCTGGGGTTTCATTGAGAAAGTTCTTGCCTATACCTATTAATTCCAGAGTATTTCTTACTCTTTCCTGTATCAATTTTAGAGTTTGGGGTCTGATATTAAGATCCTGATCCATTTTGAGTTAATATTGGTATAGGGTGATATAAATGGATCTAGTTTCAGTTTTTTGCAGACTGCTAACCAGTTTTCCCAGAAGGTTTTGTTGGAGACTGTCTTTTCTCCATGGTATATTTTTAGCGCCTTTGTCAAAGACAAGTTGGTTATAGTTGTGTGGCTTCATATCTGGGTCCTCTATTCTGTTCCACTGGTCTTCATGTCTGTTTTTGTGCCAGTACCATGCTGTTTTTATTGTTATTGCCTTGTAATATAGTTTGAATTTGGGTAACGTGATACCTCCAGCATTGTTCTTTTGACTGAGTATTGCCTTGGCTCTTTGTGGCCTCTTGTGTTTCCATATAAATTTAAGGGTAGATTTTTCAGTCTCTTTAATGAATGTCATTGGAATTTTGATGGGAATTGCATTGAACATGTAGATTACTTTTAAGGGTATATACATTTTTACTATGTTTATTCTACCAATCCATGAGCATGGGCGATCTCTCCACTTTCTATAGTCTTCCTGTCTCTTTCTTCAGAAGTTTATAGTTTTCCTTGTAGAGGTCATTCACATCCTTTGTTAGTTTTACACCTAGGTATTTGATTTTTTTTGAGGCTATTGTAAATGGAGTTGTTTTCATATATTCTTTCTCAGTTTGTTCATTATTAGTGTATAGAAATGCTAATGATTTTTCTATGTTGATCTTATATCCAGCTACCTTGCTATAGCTATTAATGGTGTCTAGGAGCTTTTGAGTAGAGTTTTTTCGGTCTTTGAGGTATAGGATCATGTCATCTGCAAATAGGGATATTTTGACAGTTTCTTTACCTATTTGTATTCCTTTTATTCCTTCTTCTTGCCTAATTGCTGTTGCTAGGAATTCTAGTACTATGTTGAATAGGAGTGGAGATAGTGGGGATAGAGGGAATGGTTTCAGTTTTTCACCATAAAGAATAATGCTGGCTGTAGGTTTGTCACATATAGCTTTTATAATGTTAAAGTACTTTCCTTCTATTCCTAGTTTACTTAGAGCTTTTATCATAAAATGGTGTTGGATCTTATCAAAGGCTTTTTTTGCATCTCTTGAGATGATCAAGTCATTTTTGTCTTTGCTTCTGTTAATGTGGTTTATTACATTTATTGATTTTCATATGTTAAACAATCCCTGCATTCCTGGGATGAAGCCTACTTGGTCATGGTGAATGATCTTTTTGATTTGTTGTTGAATTCTGTTTGTCAGTATTTTATTGAGGATTTTTGCTTCATTGTTCATTAAGGAGATAGGCCTATAGTTCTCCTTTTTGGAGGTGTCTTTCCTGGTTTGGGGATAAGTGTAATACTGGCTTCATAAAATGTGTTAGGCAGTTTTCCTTCTCTTTCTATTTCATGGAACAGTTTAAGGAGGGTTGGTGTCAGTTCTTCTTTAAAGGTCTGATAGAATTCAGCAGAGAATCCATCAGATCCTGGACTTTTCTTTTTGGGAGACTCTTGATTGCTGCTTCAGTTTCATTTTGTGTTACAGATCTATTCAGGTGATTAATATCCTCTTTTTTCAGTTTCGGATGATCATATGTATCTAGAAATCTGTCCATTTCTTTAAGATTTTCGAATTTATTTGAATATAGGTTCTTGAAGTAGTCTCTGATGATTTCCTGGACTCGTTGGTTTTTGTTGTTATCACCCCTTTTGCATTCCTGATTCTACTAATTTGGGTTTTTTCTCTCCTCATTTTAATAAGGTTTGGCAGTGGTCTGTCGATCTTCTTTATTTTTTCAAATACCCAACTTTTTGTTTCATTAATTCTTTGTATGATTTTTTTGTTTCTATTTCATTGATTTCATCTCTCATTTTTATTATTTCTCTCCTTCTATTTGTTTTGGGATTTGCTTATTCTTGTTTTTCTAGGAGTTTGAGATATATCATCAGGTCATTGATTTGAAATCTTTCAATCTTTTTAATATATGCACTCATGGCTATAAACTTTCCTCTCATGACTGCCTTTGCTGTGTCCCGTAGGTTCTGGTAGGTTGTGTTTTCATTTTCATTGACTTCCAGGAACTTTTTAATTTCCTCTTTTATTTCATCAATGACCCATTGTTCATTAAGCAAGGAGTTATTCAGTTTCCAGCTGTTGGCATGTTTTTTGTCTTTACTTTTGTTGTTGAGTTGTAATATTATTGCATTGTTGTCAGATAGAATGCATTGTATAATTTCTATTTTCTTCTATTTGCTGAGGCTTGCTTTGTGCCCTAGGATATGATCTATTTTAGAGAAGGTTCCATGGGCTTCTGAGACATCAAGTAGGTCCATTTGATTTATTGTATATATAAGATCTAGGATTTCTTTATTGATTTTTTGTTTTGATGACCTTTGTATTGGTGATAATAGGGTGTTAAAGTCTCCCACAACCACTGTGTTGGAGTTAATATATGCTTTTAGGTCCTTCAGGGTATGTTTGATTAAATTGGGTACATTGACATTGGGTGCATATAGGTTGATAAATGTTATTTCCTTTTGGTCTATTTCCCCTTTTATTAGTATGGAATGTCCTTCTTTATCTCATTTGATCAATGTAGGTTTGAATTCTACATTGTGAAGTGTAAGTATTGCTACTCCTGCCTGTTTTGCGGGGCCATTGGCTTGGTAAATCTTCTTCCAGCCTTTCATCCTGAGCCTATGCTTATTTCTGTCAGTCAGATGGGTCTCCTGTATGCAACAAATTGTTGTATCTTCCTTTTTAATCCATTTCATCAAACAGTGCCTTTTGATGGGGGAATTAATTCCATTAACATTAATTGTTAGTACTGATAGGTATGTGGTGATTCTTGTCATTTAGTTGTCTTAGTTGTATGGAGGTTTGATTGTGTGTACCTAAGTTGAGGTTACTCTCTCTTTCTGTTTCTTTTCCATTAGTTTGGTGCTGCCTGCCCTTTCATAGTTATGTTGGGTTTCACGTTCTGTGTGCAGAATCCCTTGAAGAATGTTTTCTAGTGATGGCTTTGTGGTCACATATTGTTTTAGTTTCTGCTTATCATGGAAGACTTTTATTTCTCCATTTATTTTGAATGATAGTTTTGCTGGGTAGAGTGTCCTGGGGTTGATGTTATTTTCATTCAGTGCCCAGAAGACCTCACCCCAAGCTGTTCTTGCTTTTAATGTTTCTTTTGAGAAGTCTGCTATGATTTTGATGGGTTTCCCTTTGTATGTTATTTGTTTTTTCTCTCTTACAGCCTTCAATATTCTTTCTCTAGTTTCTCTACTTGTTGTTTTAATGATAATATGCCATGGAGTAGTCTATTTGGTCTGATCTGTTTGGTGTTCTAGAGGCCTCTTGCATCTGTGTGGGAATAGATTTCTCTAGATTTGGGAAATTTTCTGTTATTATTTTGTTGAATATATTATGCATTCCCTTTGCTTGCACCTCTTCTCCTTCTTCAAAGCCCATGATTCTCAGGTTTGGTCTTTTGATGGAGTTGGTGAGTTCTTTCACTTTCTTTTCACAGGTCTTGAGTTGTTCAACTAATAGTTCTTCAGTTTTTCCTTTACTTACCATTTCATCTTTGAATTCTGAGATTCTGTCTCATGTTTGTTCTATTCTGCTGGGTTGGCCTTCCATTTATTTTGCAATTCTGTTTCATTCTTTTTTCTGATGTTTTCCATATCCTGAGTTTCTTCCTCTTTAAAGTTGTCTATTTTTGTCCTGAGTTCATTTATCTCTTTATTAATCGTGTTGTTTGTTTCACTTTGGTGTTTATGCAGTGCTTCCATGGTTTGTTTTATTTATTCTTGTGCTTTTTCAAAATCTATTTTTTTGTTGTCTTGGAATTTCTGGAGTGTCTCCGGTACATTTTGGTTGACCATATCCAGTATCATCTGTATAAAATTCTCATTGATTACCTGTAGTGTTTCTTCTTTTAGATTATTCTTGTGGGTTTCATTAGGTTCTTTGGCTTAGTTTGTCTTCATTTTGTTGGAGTCTGCATCTGAGTATCTGTTTTCTTCATTGCCCTCTGGTTCCTGTACTAATTTTTTGCTGTGAGGAAACCGGTTTCCCTGTTTTTTCTGTCTTCCTTTCATGGCCCTTGGTGTTGTTATTGTCCCTGTACTATGTGCAATTAAGTATTTTCTAACTTGTAATAATAACAAGGATGATATTTAGAATGGAAGGGTGAGAGGAGATGGAAAGCAAAGAAGGTAAAAAAATGGAAAAACAAACAAGTAGAAAAATCAAAACAAACAAACAGTTTCAAAGATATAAAAATGGAGAGATAGTGTACTAATCAACAGTAAGCTGAACAGGCATTAAAGAGATAGAGATTGGATTGAAAATAAATCAGTAAATAAATAAATAAAATAGAAAAAAATCTCCAAATTCAAAGGCAATAAAGTTTCAATCTTAATAATTTTGGTGTTAGTTCCTCAGCCTCCAATCCTGGAGATGGTATCTCAGAAGTAGTTCTGTCATTGTCTCATTAAAGGGGAAAAAAGTAAAACAAAACAAATCAAAACAAAACACAAAATAAAAAGAACACCACAAAGTGTCCCAAGTTCAAATACAATACAGATTAAGTAAGTTTTTCAGCATGATGGTGTAGTTCGGTTGGTCTCATTAAAGGAAGAGAGAAAAAAAAGAGTCTGGAGGCAGTTCTGTGAACAGCTATTAGAGCCTGTGGCTCATCTGCCTGCTGCTGTCAGCATGATGTTGCTGGAGGCTTTATTCATGCAGATCTCAGGAGTTAGCTTAACACTCACCTAGCCCATCAGGCTTTATTTACTTAGAGTTCTCCTGGGTGTGTCCACCACTGCTACAAGCTTTACCCTTTCCAAGCACACTGGGAGAGGTAACACTGCACCAGCTTTCTCAGGCCTGCATTTTTATTTACAGTTCACATGGGAAGTGGGTCTTCCCCCTTCTCCTGTGGAGTTTTCCTCCCACTGCCACTTCTACAAGCTTTTCTACTCCTGATTGCTGGGTGTGTGCCACCACTCCTGCCTTCTCCAGCTGGCTTGTTTATTTACAGCTCATGTGGGAAGTGGGTCATTCCCCCTCTCCTGTGGAGTTTCTTCCCATGCCACTTTTACAAGCTTTCCCACTCCTGGTTGCTGGGTCTGTGCCACTGCTCCTGCCCTCCTGCCTTCTCCTGCTGACTTGTGAAGGATTTCCCCTCCTTACCTCTTCGGCACTCAGAGTGCCCTGCCCTCTTTGCTATGCATCTTTTTTTGTTATTGCTTATTGTTCAGTTTTTTTTTCCTTTATTCCCTGGGTTGGGGTGGGTCTGTCAAGGGGGCTATGTTGATCTGTCCCAGTGTTGTCTGTGGGAGTACCATGTGCCGCTTAGCTCACATTGTGGTCTGAGTCTTCCCAAGCAGTGTGTGTACTACCATCTGGCGGTGGGGCAGGAGCCCTCCTGGTTTCTCTGTTTAACATGAAGAGGAGATGCTATGTGCAGGCTGGAGGTGTGGAAGAGTCAAAGTTTTGCCTCTTAGTGGTTTTTCCTGTAAGGTGTATCTCCAGCGTCTCTCCAAGATTTTGCTTTAGTAAACACACTTTCTGCTTCCTCCCTCTAGCCACCATCTTGGAATCTCCTCTGTTATAAACTTTCTTTTTTTTTTTTTTTTTTTCTCCTTGCTTTGACTTTTTTTTTTTTTTTTTCATTTTTCTTTTATTAGTCATATGTGCATACAAGGCTTGGTTCATTTCTCCCCCCTGCCCCCACCCCCTCCCTTACCACCCACCCCACCCCCTCCCGCTCCCCCCCTCAATACCCAGCAGAAACTATTTTGCCCTTATCTCTAATTTTGTTGTAGAGAGAGTATAAGCAATAATAGGAAGGAACAAGGGGTTTTGCTGGTTGAGATAAGGATAGCTATACAGGGCATTGACTCACATTGATTTCCTGTGCATGGGTGTTACCTTCTAGGTTAATTCTTTTTGATCTAACCTTTTCTCTAGTTACTGGTCCCCTTCTCCTATTGGCCTCAGTTGCTTTAAGGTACCTGCTTTAGTTTCTCTGCATTAAGGGCAACGAATGCTAGCTAGTTTTTTAGGTGTCTTACCTATCCTCACCCCTCCCTTGTGTGCTCTCGCTTTTATCATGTGCTCATAGTCCAATCCCCTTGTTGTGTTTGCCCTTGATCTAATGTCCACATATGAGGGAGAACATACGATTTTTGGTCTTTTGAGCCAGGCTAACCTCACTCAGAATGATGTTCTCCAATTCCATCCATTTACCAGCGAATGATAACATTTCGTTCTTCTTCATGGCTGCATAAAATTCCATTGTGTATAGATACCACATTTTCTTAATCCATTCGTCAGTGCTGGGGCATCTTGGCTGTTTCCATAACTTGGCTATTGTGAATAGTGCCGCAATAAACATGGATGTGCAGGTGCCTCTGGAGTAACAGTCTTTTGGGTATATCCCCAAGAGTGGTATTGCTGGATCAAATGGTAGATCGATGTCCAGCTTTTTAAGTAGCCTCCAAATTATTTTCCAGAGTGGTTGTACTAGTCTACATTCCCACCAACAGTGTAAGAGGGTTCCTTTTTCCCCGCATCCTCGCCAACACCTGTTGTTGGTGGTGTTGCTGATGATGGCTATTCTAACAGGGGTGAGGTGGAATCTTAGTGTGGTTTTAATTTGCATTTCCTTTATTGCTAGAGATGGTGAACATTTTTTCATGTGTTTTCTGGCCATTTGAATTTCTTCTTTTGAGAAAGTTCTGTTTAGTTCACATGCCCATTTCTTTATTGGTTCATTAGTTTTGGGAGAATTTAGTTTTTTAAGTTCCCTGTATATTCTGGTTATCAGTCCTTTGTCTGATGTATAATTGGCAAATATTTTCTCCCACTCTGTGGGTGTTCTCTTCAGTTTAGAGACCATTTCTTTTGATGAACAGAAGCTTTTTAGTTTTATGAGGTCCCATTTATCTATGCTATCTCTTAGTTGCTGTGCTGCTGGGGTTTCATTGAGAAAGTTCTTACCTATACCTACTAACTCCAGAGTATTTCCTACTCTTTCTTGTATCAGCTTAAGTGTTTGGGGTCTGATATTAAGATCCTTGATCCATTTTGAGTTAATCTTGGTATAGGGTGATATACATGGATCTAGTTTCAGTTTTTTGCAGACTGCTAACCAGTTTTCCCAGCAGTTTTTGTTGAAGAGGCTGCTATTTCTCCATCGTATATTTTTAGCTCCTTTGTCAAAGATAAGTTGCTCATAGTTGTGTGGCTTCATATCTGGATCCTCTATTCTGTTCCACTGGTCTTCATGTCTGTTTTTGTGCCAGTACCATGCTGTTTTTATTGTTATTGCTTTGTAATATAGTTTGAAGTCAGGTATTGTGATACCTCCTGCATTGTTCTTTTGACTGAGTATTGCCTTGGCTATTCGTGGCCTCTTGTGTTTCCATATAAATTTCACAGTAGATTTTTCAATCTCTTTAATGAATGTCATTGGAATTTTGATGGGAATTGCATTAAACATGTAGATTACTTTGGGGAGTATCGACATTTTTACTATGTTGATTCTACCAATCCATGAGCATGGGAGATCTCTCCACTTTCTATAGTCTTCCTCAATCTCTTTCTTCAGAAGTGTATAGTTTTCCTTGTAGAGGTCTTTCACATCTTTTGTTAGGTTTACACCTAGGTATTTGATTTTTTTTGAGGCTATTGTAAATGGAATTGTTTTCATACATTCTTTTTCCGTTTGCTCATTGTTAGTGTATAGAAATGCTAATGATTTTTCTATGTTGATTTTATATCCTGCTACCTTGCTATAGCTATTGATGATGTCTAGAAGCTTCTGAGTAGAGTTTTTTGGGTCTTTAAGGTATAGGATCATGTCGTCTGCAAATAGGGATATTTTGACAGTTTCTTTACCTATTTGTATTCCTTTTATTCCTTCTTCTTGCCTAATTGCTCTGGCTAGGAATTCCAGTACTATGTTGAATAGGAGTGGAGATAGTGGGCATCCTTGTCTGGTTCCTGATTTTAGAGGGAACGGTTTTAATTTTTCTCCGTTAAGTATAATGCTGGCTGTAGGTTTGTCATATATAGCTTTTATAATGTTGAGGAACTTTCCTTCTATTCCTAGTTTTCTTAGAGCTTTTATCATGAAATGATGTTGGATCTTATCAAAGGCTTTTTCTGCATCTATTGAGATGATTAAGTGGTTTTTGTCTTTGCTTCTGTTAATGTGGTTTATTACGTTTATTGATTTTCGTATGTTGAACCACCCCTGCATCCCTGGGATGAAGCCTACCTGGTCGTGGTGAATAATCTTTTTGATGTGTTGCTGAATTCGATTTGCCATTATTTTGTTGAGGATTTTTGCATCAATGTTCATTAAGGAGATTGGCCTATAGTTCTCCTTTTTGGAGGTGTCTTTGCCTGGTTTTGGAATAAATGTAATACTGGCTTCATAAAATGTGTTTGGCAGTTTTCCTTCCCTTTCTATTTCATGGAACAGTTTAAGGAGGGTTGGTATCAGTTCTTCTTTAAAGGTCTGATAGAATTCAGCAGAGAATCCATCAGGTCCTGGACTTTTCTTTTTGGGGAGACTCTTGATTGCTGCTTCAATTTCATTTTGTGTTATAGGTCTATTCAGGTGATTAATTTCCTCTTGGTTCAGTTTTGGATGATCATATGTATCTAGAAATCTGTCCATTTCTTTTAGATTTTCAAATTTATTTGAATATAGGTTCTCAAAGTAGTCTCTGATGATTTCCTGAACTTCCATGGTGTTTGTTGTTATCTCCCCTTTTGCATTCCTGATTCTACTAATTTGGGTTTTTTCTCTCCTCATTTTAGTCAGGTTTGCCAGGGGTCTATCGATCTTGTTTATTTTTTCAAAGAACCAACTTTTTGTTTCATTAATTCTTTGTATGGTTTTTTTGGTTTCTATTTCATTGATTTCAGCTCTTATTTTTATTATTTCTCTCCTTCTATTTGTTTTGGGATTTGCTTGTTCTTGTTTTTCTAGGAGTTTGAGATGTATCATTAGGTCATTGATTTGGGATCTTTCAATCTTTTTAATATATGCACTCATGGCTATAAACTTTCCTCTCAAGACTGCCTTAGCTGTGTCCCATAGGTTCCGGTAGGTTGTGTTTTCATTTTCATTGACTTCTAGGAACTTTTTAATTTCCTCTTTTATTGCATCGATGATCCATTCTTCATTAAGTAATGAGTTATTTAGTTTCCAGCTGTTTGCATGTTTTTTGTCTTTACTTTTGTTGTTGAGTTCTACTTTTACTGCATTGTGGTCAGATAGTATGCATGGTATTATTTCTATTTTCTTATATTTGCTGAGGCTTGCTTTGTGCCCTAGGATATGATCTATTTTGGAGAAGGTTCCATGGGCTGCTGAGAAGAATGTATATTGTGTAGAGGTTGGATGAAATGTTCTGTAGACATCTACTAGGTCCACTTGATCTATTGCATATTTTAGATCTTGGATTTCTTTATTGAGTTTTTGTTTGGATGACCTATCTATTGATGATAATGGAGTGTTAAAGTCTCCCACAAACACTGTGTTGGCGTTTATATATGCTTTTAGGTCTTTCAGGGTATGTTTGATGAAATTGGGTGCGTTGACATTGGGTGCGTACAGATTGATGATTATTATTTCCTTTTGGTCTATTTCCCCTTTTATTAGCATGGAATGTCCTTCTTTATCTCGTTTGATCAATGTAGGTTTGAAGTCTACTTTGTCAGAGATAAGTATTGCTACTCCTGCTTGTTTTCGGGGGCCGTTGGCTTGGTAAATCTTCTTCCAGCCTTTCATCCTAAGCATATGCTTATTTCTGTCGGTGAGATGAGTCTCCTGTAAGCAACAAATTGTTGGATCTTCTTTTTTAATCCATTTTGTCAAACGGTGTCTTTTGATGGGTGAATTAAGTCCATTAACATTAAGTGTTAGTACTGATAGGTATGTGGTGATTCCTGCCATTTAGTTATCTTAGTTGTTTGAAGGTTTGATTGTGTGTACCTAACTTGATGTTACTCTCTACTGTCTTGCTTTTTCTTATCCTGTGGTTTGGTGCTGCCTGCCTTTTCATGGTTAAGTTTGGTGTCACTTTCTGTGTGCAGGATCCCTTGCAGAATCTTTTGTAATGGTGGCTTTGTGGTCACATATTGTTTTAGTTTCTGCTTATCATGGAAGACTTTTATTGCTCCATCTATTTTGAATGATAGCTTTGCTGGGTAGAGTATCCTGGGGTTGAAGTTATTTTCATTCAGTGCCCGGAAGATCTCACCCCACGCTCTTCTTGCTTTTAATGTTTCTGTTGAGAAGTCTGCTGTGATTTTGATGGGTTTACCTTTGTATGTTACTTGTTTTTTCTCTCTTGCAGCCTTCAATATTCTTTCCTTAGTTTCTGAACTTGTTGTTTTAATGATGATATGTTGTGGAGTAGTTCTATTTTGATCTGGTCTGTTTGGTGTCCTGGAGGCCTCTTGCATTTGTATGGGAATCTCTTTCTCTAGATTTGGGAAATTTTCCGTTATTATTTTGTTGAATATATTACGCATTCCCTTCGCTTGCACCTCTTCTCCTTCTTCGATGCCCATGATTCTCAAGTTTGGTCTTTTGATGGAGTCAGTGAGTTCTTGCATTTTCTTTTCACAGGTCTTGAGTTGTTTAATTAATAGTTCTTCAGTTTTTCCTTTAATTACCATTTCATCTTCAAGTTCTGAGATTCTGTCTTCTGTTTGTTCTATTCTGCTGGATTGGCCTTCCGTTTTGTTTTGCAGTTCTGTTTCGTTCTTTTTTCTGAGGTTTTCCATATCCTGGCTGTTTTCTTCTTTATTGTTGTCTATTTTTGTCCTGAGTTCATTTATCCATTTATTCATTGTGTTCTCTCTTTCACTTTGGTGTTTATACAGTGCTTCTATGGTTTCCTTTATTTCTTCTTTTGCTTTTTCAAATTCTCTATTTTTATTGTCTTGGAATTTCTTGAGTGTCTCCTGTACATTTTGGTTGACCCTATCCAGTATCATCTCTATAAAATTCTCATTGAGTACTTGTAGTATGTCTTCTTTTAAATTATTCTTGTGGGCTTCATTGGGTCCTTTGGCATAGTTTATCTTCATTTTGTTGGAGTCTGGATCTGAGTTTCTGTTCTCTTCATTCCCCTCTGGTTCCTGTACTAATTTTTTGCTGTGGGGAAACTGGTTTCCTTGTTTTTTCTGTCTTCCTGTCATTGTCCTTGGTGTTGTTACTGTCCCTGTACTGTGTGTAATTAAGTATTTTCTAGCTTGTAATAATAACAATGGTAATATTGAGAATGGAGAGTGAGCTGAGATGGAAAGCAAGAAGTTAAAGGGGAAAACAAATATACAGACAAGAGGGAGAAAGCAGAACAAGGTATCAGACAAGAGAGTTTCAAAAGTATAAATAGGGAGTGTTAGTGTACTAATCGACAGTAAGCTGAACAGACAATAGAGAGACAGAGAGAGGATTGAAAATCAAAGATAAAAAAAATAAAAAATAAGTATATGAAAGTAATATCTATTTATAAAAATGAATTAAAATAAAATGGAAAATAGAAAATTAAAAAAAAAAAAAAACCAAAAAACTTCCAAGTTTATATGCAATGCAATTTCAGTCTTAATAATTTGGATGTCCGTCTCAATCTCCAGTCCTGGAGTTGGTGCCTCAGATGTTGTTCTGTAGTTGTCTCATCAAAGGGGATGCATAAAGTAGCACAAAACTACACTCACACACACACAGAAGAAAAAAAAAAGAAAAAAAGCCCAACCAAGTGTCCCCAGTTCAAATGCAATACAGTTTCAGTAAGCTTTTCGGCTTGCAGGTGTAATTCGGTTGTTCTCTCATCAAAGGTAGGGAGAAAAAGAAAAAAAAGCGTCTGGAGGCAGTTCTGAGAGTGGTATCTGCAACTGTGGCTTGCCTGCCTGCTGCTCTCAGCCTGTAGCTGGCGGCGTTATTTATGCAGATCTCTGGGGTGAGCTAGCACTCACCCACAGGCTTTGTTTGCTCAGAGTTCTCCTGTGCAAAGCTACAGGCTTTCCCCTTTCCAAGCACTGGGAAAGGTGCCACTGCCCCGCGTTGTCAGGCCTGCGTGTTTATTTACAGTTCACGTGGGAAGTGGGTCTTCCCTCCTCTCACAAGCGTCCCCGCTCCTGGTTGCTGGGCGCGCCCCGCTCCCGCCAGAGCCTCTCCGGCCCGCCCGGCTCGTTTATTTACAGTCCCGGGAAGGGTTCCCTTCCCCCAATCTTCAGCGCTCAGGGCGCCCCACCCTCTTTCCAGCGTGTCTTAACTGTTCTTATTGCTTAGTACTCAGTTTCTCTTTTTTTCCCGGGTGGAGGTCAGTCTGTCCAGGGGGCTATGCTGCTCTGGCCAGGCTTGTCTGTGGGGCTACCGTGGTACCGCGAAGCTCACCTGGTCCGCGTCTTCCCAAGCCGTATGGGCGCCGGCCACTGGCGGCCCAGGGGCCTCCTCGGTTCTCCGTTTAACGTGAAGTGGAGATTCTCTGCGCCGGCTGGAGATGTGGAGGGGTCAAAGTTATGCCTTTTCTTGGTGATTATGCCTGCTAAGTGTGTCTCCAGCGTCTCTCCAAGATTTCACTATAGGAGGCTCGCTTTCTGCTTCCTCCCTCTAGCCGCCATCTTGGAATCTCCTGTTATAAACTTTCTAATAGTACTTTTTCCTTTTAATGAGAAAGAAGCTGTAGTTCACTGGGGGCAAGGCTCTAGTGGTAGAGCTTTACCTAGCAAGTAGTGCTAGGTTCTGGGAAGAATGGAAAGTGTGGTTCATAGAAACACTGATACAAAGGCTCCAAAAATCTAAAACTGTGTCTATATGAGTGTAATTATAAAGTAAGAAACAATTTATTTACTCAGGAGTAAAACCTAACTTCTTGTTTAAGACTGTGAAGATAATATGGGGCTCCTTTGTGAAATGAAACCAACCATCTAATCATGGTGGCTGAATTAAGGAGATAAGATTTAGCCTTTTCTGCTAAAATTGGAAATGACCAGTTGTGGTTTTCATGGAGATTAACAGCAAAAAGTTATTCCTATGAGGTTGGCCCATTAGTCAAGGGGTAGCAGGGGTACAGAAAGGAGCCAGCCCCAACATTACAGAGAGTGGCTCAAATTTCTGAAGGTAATCTAATATTTCTATCAAACAGTGGGGCTTGTGCATTTTCTGATGGTCCTTTTGGAGAGGGGCCTATGATATTGTCTTCAATCCACCTTCAATACAATTAGAACATACTTAATGATGCTTTTGAATGTAATTGATGAGTTACAAAGTGCACACTTACTCTTTTTCACATAGAAAACACTTCAGTAGGCTAAGGGGAAGATAAATATCAACAGCTAATGTAATTGTCCACTTACTGTATGCCAGATAAGATTATTTGCCTCTCAAAATCATTAGATTTTGAAGTTGGTAAACCCCAGCTTCATTAGAGTTTACCAGACTATAGTCATGAATACAGACTAATACACTTATTGCTTTAGTAACAATTCTGATGATACATCAACTCAATTGGGCTAGTGTCCTCCTTCAGATAATTTATGGGCTAGGACTGAAGGAAATCTTGTCATTGTTAATACAGAGCTCTCAAAGAGATCCTGGTTTATGGACATCACATGAACTAAAACAGAGCATGAGGAGATAGAGGAATATATACCCTTTCCAGACAGATCACTTTCACTCGTTTCTACTACAGAAAACTTAGTAACATGATCAGAGTTACCTACCAGGAAGCTTGCCACTTCTAATATAGTAAAATGTCCAGATCAAAAGAGGATGGATGGAAAAAAATCATATCTGATTTTCTTTTTCTTTTCCAATGATCTTAGAGGGATGCTTTCCACTGTGTGGACCCTCAGGTTTGGCCCAAGGCCACCGACAGATAGAAGGGGACTCAGAATGCATTCCCTTGGACAAGCTCATTCACAAAGGTATGGGGTAGGGGAGAGGTGATGCTGAAGAATTATCAAGTGCAAAAGTGAGGCAGAATGACAGACTAAAACTGGGACCATGCTCCTTTAGTCAACAACTGAAACAAACAACCCCTTTCTCTAGGACTGTACAGAATCTCTGTCCTTAGACGTGCTCTAGGTGCATTTAGATAGTGGCTCCTAAAGGATACGGATAGGAAGGTTTAAGAAATCCAAGAAAAATGTGGAGGCATATTTCCAGAAGAGGAATCTGGGTCAATCTGTGTCATCTTCATAGGAACATCTAACATTATCATGCTCAGTTCCTTATTTTTTATCTTTATATCTATCTAGTTAGTTAGCTATCTTCTGTTCATATTTATAACTATTCCTGTCTCTCTGTGTGTATAAAAATAAATATGTCCACACAGAGTAATTCTTCTTAAAACTTGTCCTCCAAATGCCTTACTCGCACAACTTCTCATGTGGAACTTAAGTTGATAATAATAATATATAATCTTTAGTTACTACTTATCATAATTGAAGTAGAGTTCATTTTCTAATATTCTGTATATATCTTCAAAATCATCATACATAAGATTTTCGATCCCACTGATACTCACCACACACACACAAACCTAACAGCTTTTTTTCTGCATGTTATAGTGAGGATTGAACCCTGATGTCATGCATACTAAGAAAGCACTCTATCACTTGAACTACAAACCAACCATTTTGTTTTTGATGTGTAGTCTCACTAACATTGTCTGGGTTATTGAACTCATGATCCTCTTGCCCCTGACTCTTACATAGCAGGGTTTATAGCTGTGAGCCACCACATCCTGGAACTTAACACGTGTTTGTTTTTACTTTTGAGTTTTGAATGGATAAATCGCCTTAATTTGTGTGAGAGGAAAGCCCACAGGTGATAACACTGTCTCAAAATATCCACCCACCATGCCTGTTTTTGAGTTTCGCAGACTCAAGATTATGCCATATCTCCATTCTTTTGTTATTGTTGTGTGGTTTCATTCTCCAGAATTTCACAAGTCTCAAGAGGATGCTGCTAAGACATGTACCATGGTCCCAGCATGGGATCCAGATGGAGTAGAGGATTCCTCCTCTTCAGTCTATTTCTGTGGTGTCTCCAAATCTCGAGAGGATACTACTGAGAAACCTGTCGTGGTCCCAGTATGGGATCCAGATGCAGAAGAGGATTCCTCGTCCTCAGTCTATTCCTTCAGTGTCTCCACCTCTCGAGAGGATAGTCTTGAGAAACCAATCATGGTACTATCATGGAATCTGGATGAAGGCGTTCCTCTGCCTCAGTCTATTTCTGTGGTGTCCTCAAGTCTGCAGAGGATGCTCCTAGGAAAACTGTCATGGTCCCATCACGGAATCTAGATGCAGGAGAAAGTTCCTCTGCCTCAGTCTATTTCTGTGATGTCCTCAAGTCTGCAGAGGATGCTCCTAAGAAATCTGTCATGGTCTCATCATGGAATCCAGTGGGAAGCTAGAATCACTCTGCCTCAGTCTATTTCTGTGGCATTCCTTCTGGAAACAAGATCACTCCTGTTGAGAAGGATGGTAAGGCAGATGCAAAGATGGGTTTTCAGTTTGGGCAGGAGGGTCAGCTGAGCTGATCATGAAGCCCCTATTTACATCACTTCCCGTGAACTATGGGAAAGGGTTTAGGGGCTGAGGGACAAAGTTAAAATGAGGTATCTACAAAAGGATACTGGTAAAACCCTTCAAGAACAAGATAGTTTTTCTTCTCACAGTTCTGAGAGAATATTCATACAGCTGAGGGTGTGGGTGTGGAGAGTGTTGAGATGGAGTCAGGGGGGTGATCAGAGGGTCCCAAACTCAAGCTCCCACAATCACATACTGTGCCCCTTCATAGGGCCCAATAACTCCTTCCTTTTGCTTATTCTCTCACACAAACATGTCCTCTCTCTCCTTTTGTCTTACTGTCCACTATTAACATTCCATAGGCACAAACTTCCACTTGCCTACAGTCCTTGTTCCTGCATATAGCCATTCAGTGATTCACTGATTCTCACCTAATCCCATAAAAATATCCCCTCACCTAGATAGTGTATTTTTACTCCCCAACACTAACCCAAACTGCAGAAAATTCAGATGCCCTAAAGAGGAAGCACTTTTACACACAGATCTTCTCAAACACTTCTCCCTTCATCAGTCATGACTTCAGCTCTTAGTAAACCCATACACACTTGCTCTGGCATGTAAGTCCTCTAACATTTAAGTCTTACTGTCACATTGTTTAACAAACATGCTTAAGACCATATGTGCTATCTTAACCGTAAGACACACACATGTTTAGTCATCACTATCCCCTTTCATCAGTACCAGAAACATTAACCCAATGTATACAAGAACACACCTATAATTCCAAAAAGCACACCACAAATTCACATCCTTATTGATGTACCTAACATAATACATATCACATACGAAGCTGGAATGTCATAGGTATATGCAGTTCCATCCCACATGCCTGCACAAAATGATGATCTTCACATTTTTCTTTCCTAGAAAGTCACAAATTACGTCCAAGTGCTCCATTTCGTGAATCCCACAGGATGCCTTTAAGACAAAATTTGACGGATCCAGAGTCTTCTTTGCCATTTCCACCAGATTATACTGCTGTATATTTTGATAATCATCCCTGTACATTCTCAGCTCCTATGGAATGGGATAGAGTCATGAAAATTTACTATATTCATGTCCAAATGAAAAGGGGTGTGGCTGTGTTACCAGATACAGAAGGATTGAAGCCCCCCCCAAAAGAAAATGAGAATAGAAGAGATAATGTTTCCTGAGATGGCCCACACAGAAGTCTACCAGTCTTATGTGCCTACAATTGAATTCCTGGATGACAGTGAATTCACCTTGGACAATAAAGCCCAAGAGGAAAATGAGGAGGTGCACAGCCCCACAGAACTAGTGGTGTCTAAGGAAAGTTCCAGGGCCAGAACACCTGAGTGGCTTGTGGCACTGGACCATGGCTACAAGTGCATGGCCTGCTGTCAGGTGTTCCCCAACTCAGAGACCCTTCGGTATCATGTGGAGCATGGGATCAAGGAGTGCTTCAGCTGCCACACTTTCCATGAGGCCTTTGCCTGCTTACTGGACAAGAAGGAGAAGAAGAAGAAGAGAAGGAAGATGAATACCTTTTTGAAGAAAGATAGACTTACAAAGGAAAAGCTTTGTGACATGCGCACATCCATATGAACATAAACATTGTTTTTATCCTCTACATGACAGAATCAGACCAGACTCCATGGAAATATCTTGAAGTTCTCCAAACTGCCATGATCCATACTTGTTCATACAGACTTACCACCATCAGTACTACGTACACACCCCCAGTAGGATGAGAGAGCCCTTTTTATTAATACTCACTGCTTTCTGCTCAGGAAGGAAAAGACAGCAGACCATGCCAAAAAGAAGAGCAAAATATCCTGAGACATACCTCAGAACTCTTAACACCAGCATCACGTCTTCACTCATTGGGAGTGGAAGCTGCTGTGGGTAGACTTCAGAAGAGATGAGCACCCCAGGATAGAGAAACACCCATAACACTTGAGATTTGGGTTTCTGAGAAGAGATGGGACTAGTAGTAGAACACTTCACCGTAATCACTGAGAATTTTCTTCAGAAGAATATGTGCATGATGTGAATGCTTAAGAGATGACAAAATGAGAATGCAACCTACCCATTCTGTATGATAGGAAAGGAGCCGGGAACTGTCTAGCAATTCCACAAAGCAGAGGAGCCCATAGTACCTGGATAAATCATAGGACATCAGAGCCATTCCCCCACTAGTTTTATTTCTGGTCTGCTCGATCCCTTTAAAGAGGCACAAGAGAAGGAAGAGACAGACTTTTGTCCCTGAGGGAGGGTTTATGTGCAGTACAGTGGGTACTAAGATTCTGATTTCCCTTTTGTGATTCTCATGCCTGCTTCAACACTCAATTTTTGATTCCACAGCTAGTTGAATCACTTTTTCCCCCCACTAGGGAAAATTGTCCATAGTGTATACTAAAAACCATGAATGAAGGTTACTACCTCCAATGTGTTGAGTGTAAAGTAGGAAGGAGATATAAGGAAATAGACGTTTCTCTTCATCTTTGACCATTTCTGACAAGTTTTAACAGCATTCATTTCTTGAAAGACCTTTATATGCTTTCAAGAAACTTCATACCTTAATTTTCCCATTTTATTTTTTCTTTTTCTTATAGCATAAAGTATCTTTTTCTAAGTAACCAGAAGAGAGCATTACACACACAGCTGCAAAGACTTCACAAAGTCAGGTTCATACCACAACAAATGAAACTATGTCTTCTTTAGTTAATAGGCAAACTTTCACATGTAATGGAACCTGGAAATTGTCCTGAGTGTTCTAGTGTTCTAGGAAATCCTGATAGGAGCTGACCATCAGCCTCCACCAAGAGCAAAGCTGCTTTCCTGACTAAAGGACTCCTTCTGCTTTTGTTTTCTTGCAGAAACATAGAGACGCAGGGGCCTGAAGATTTCAAATGATGGCATCCAGCACACTGCTGAAGTCTGCCTAGAGGATCACAACCCTTACAAGCCACAGAGCATCAAGGTGGGGAGGGTCTGATGACAGATGGATCAGATCTCCTATAGCTGATCCCAGTGCCTTGGGAATATGTGGTGCCGCTCTGAAGAAAGTTTCCACAAGAGCCCTGTGGAGCCCCAGGATCATTGTGATCACACCACCTTTGGAGGCTTGTGGAGAGACTTTCTTGTTACTATTAAGATCCCCTGTGTTGTCAGGACACACTAAGACACCTACAGGATTGCCTTTGGAGAAGGGAACATTATAGGTAGAAGAGACTTGGCCCAATGTGATACAAACTTTTCACTCCTAAAGATATCACCAGTAGAAGAAGTTATTGATGTATTTTTACACATCTTTTTCTATAAATGATTGCAGACATTTCCTCATATCTTTATTTTATATATTTATTTGTATATTATTTGGTTGGAAGACAGACTTGTTACTGAGAAACGGAAAAGGTACTGGATACAAAAAACCCAAAACCCACCCCCTGAAATCTCTGAGACTGTTATTGTGTAAATACACAAATGCCTCTCACACAGTCACACTGGGAAAGATAAACCATGAAACAAATGTGTCATCTGAGGTAAATACTTGCATATATGGGTATTCCCCAAACCATTTGTAGTTTTAAGCTTAATAATGTTAGAAATGTAAAAAAGACCATCTTTGGAAAATATTTGCACACAATTACTTACACATGATTTATACTTAATTTCGTATACTTTCAGGATGAATTTTAATTTTTGTTTGCTGTTGCCACTCATATCATAGGGAGCAAAACAAGAAAATGAAAATTTAGAGAGAACTATGTAGGAGAAAAAAATTCAAAGTGTTAAACTTTCAAATGATCTCTACAAAATGTTTTACAATTTCTAAAATCGCCAAAGTTTAAAACTGCATGATGATAACTGGGACACATATAGGTACATGTATTTATCTGGAACATATTTAGTTATGTATTCTATTCTTCTCTCTGTGCCTATTTTTGTAGGAAAAGCATGTGCACCAGTATGCACACAAGCTCATAGGACCAAGAGGTGGGTAGTAATTGCTTTTGTGTTTATCTGTTAAGTACTTTTTCTTTCCCTCTCTGATAAGAGTGCCACTATTTTCCCTATCTGTGGGGACAAGTGAGTCAGACCAGACAAAGGAGATCCATTCTTAACTTGGGTTTTCCTTCACTTGGGGGGTAAATATTTATGCATCCTGGATACATCTGTACTGAAAGCTTGGGAAGTTAGAAGAGCTAGAGGTAGTGGGAGTTAGTGTGCACTCAACTCTAATGCCCATGAACCTCAGAGGCTCATCTTGTTTCACTTCCTCCTTTTTGAAAATCCTGTTTCAACTGTTACCTTAATTAACTGGATATCTCCACTATCCATTCAATAAAGTTTGATTTTACTTCAATTAAACTAAGTCAGTTAATTGTTGTTTGTCACCTAATGTATCTTAATTGATGCAAATTAGATTTAACGAGGTGATTTCTTTCCTTTAAATAGAAATGATAAATTCCCCAATGGACAAGCATATTATATTCCACTGACTTTATATTGGAAAAGTATAGTTAAACTCTGTGGATGAGATATGATTGATTGGAGAGATGACTTAAGAATGTTCAGTTGTAAAAACAAAATGACTGGTCATCCATACAGTAAGGTGTGAACGTAATTCCTTAAGGAATGCAAGCCTCACCTTTACCTCAAGGAAGAAGATGGTGTGTTTCACAAGCAGCCAGTAGAATAATATAGCTGACCCTGCCTCATTGGACATGTGATTTATACCAGGAAGTTTTCCTTTTACCATTCTGTGAGCATTGGTGAAGACTTTTCTGAAATATCTACAGAATAGCTCAATACAGAGTATTGTCAAACTTAGTTTACTAAGCTATATTTTTTATTTGTAATGAGGACTATAATCAAAGTAGGTCTATTTCATGTGAAAGTCAAAGTCACAAATTTTGTGAATAAGATGAAAATATGAGTCCTAATCTGCACCACTGATAGGAAATGAATGTTTTCAAATAAGAAACAATTCAATTATTCTGGAGTGAGAGTTAGTATCATAACTTTTATAATAATTACAATAGACTTGCTACCTTAGCAATCAGTATATGCTCATTCTTGGAGAAATATAGGGAAAGACAAAGAATTGGCCTCAACCAGTTTCCTTTCTCTATCCTTTCAAGACCGTTCTTATGCTAAATAAATAAAGGCAGATTTCTCTTCCCTGTTAATATAAGAATTGCTCTAATGTTTTTCCAAGTGAGTGTCATACAAGTAAATGTCTTATAATCCTAAATAAATAGTGCCATTTACCTCAACTTCACCTAAAAGCTATGCCCATTTCACCTATTTAAAAGAAAACAGCTCATGAAGAAAACACAGGTTAAGGGATGCTCCTGACACACTAAGAGGGGAAGAAAGATTGAGCATCAAAATTGGTGAGCTTCCAATATTCTGGCTTCACTCATACACTAATTTTGAACGTGAAGGTGAGATTTATTTATCCACGCATGTATGGAAGAAACCAGGATTACACTAATTCCTTTATTTTGTTTGGTATCCCCGATTTTCCCTCTTCAGAAGTTGTGCATTTTTTTCTAGTCTTAGCAGTGGAATTCGTTGTCATACATTTAGATTTTTCCCTCCCTCATTTGTGAGAATTAGTTCTATTTATATAGTTTCAATTCATTTCATTATGAGTGAGATTGAATAGTTTTTATGTTTCAGGGTCATTAACATTTTCCCCCACCTTGTCCCCTTGGGAATGGGGCTGTGAGCCACATCTCCAGTCCATGTGCTCTGGTTATTTTAGACATGTTGTCTTTCTGTTTCCCTGAGCTGTCCACAAACTGATCTCAGCCTCCCAAGTAGTTAAGATTACTGGTGTGACCCACTGGTGCTGGCCTGCATTTGCTTTTTTGTGAACTGAGTATATCTTTTGCCTAGTTTTTTTCTCAGATTATTTCCCAACTTGTTTGGTTGCCTCTTGACCTTATGGTTATTTTATCTAAATAGAAATATATAGTATACAAAGCTGACTTTATCAATTATGTATTGCTTTTTGATTTTGATGTATCATAAGCAGAAATATTCTCCATGAAGTAATGAATCTTCTCAGAGCTGCCTTTTTGTTCTTGTTTTCTGGTTATACTGGGGTTTGAACTCAGGACTTTGTTCTGCCACTTGAGGCCATGCCTCCAGCTCTTATTGTCTTGGCTATTTTCCTGACAGGCTATCATGGGGTGTTTTGTTTGTTTGTTTTGTTGTTTAGGTTTTTTTATTTTTATTTTTTGCCTGAGGCTAACCTGAATGTTGATCCTCCTACCTCAGACTTCAACATAGCTAGAAATAGCTGGATTATCGAAATACACCAGCCCAACAAATTTTGTTGTTGATGAGATGGGATTTTTTTAAGTTTTTACCCAGTTGACTTTCACCCAGGATCCTCCCAATCTTCACTTCATGATTAGGTGAGATTATAGAACTGAGCCAAAGCCTTAGCTTCAGACCTACTTCTTTGTTACTCTTTTAACATAATGCAGGTGATGATCTAAGGTATGGTTCCAATTTTATCTTTTTTTCCAAATGGTTCTCCTTTTTCCTAATTTCATTCATTTAAATGTCCATTTTTTTCTTCAATGATTTTCTGACTCATAATTTAAGCACTGTGTATACTTTGGTTCTAATTCTAGGTTTTCTTCTTCAATATGTGACATTTTGTTCTCTCCCTCTCTGTTGCTCTGTGTTCCTCTTCAACACTCCCTTAAATATACAGGCTTTCAAATGTGTGTGTGCACACCCTTCTCTTGGGTCTTTTCTTCCTTCCAGGAATTTCTTGTCTACTGCTGCTCTTTAGTATTTCCATGTACACTTTAATGTCAACTTGTTTACCTCCAAGAAAACCAACAAAGTAAACAAAAAAAAAAGATTTGTTGGCTTTTGCACTGCTACAAGCTTTCACATTTCCAAGCACACTGGGGGAGGTGTCATTGCACCTGCTTTCTAAAGCCGGCCTGTTTATTTACAGTTCATTTGGGAAGTGGGCCTTTCCCCCTCTGCTGTTGAGTTTTCTTCCCATCGCAACTTTTACAAGCTTTCCTGCTCCTGGTTGCTGGGTGTGTGCCACCACTCCTGCCTTCTTTGGCCGGCTTGTTTATTTACAGTTCTGTGAAAGTTTGTCCCTCCTTCCCCTTTTCAGCACTCATGGTGCCCCGCCCTCTTTGCTAGGGGTGTTTTTTGTTATTGCTTATTATTCAGGTTTTTTTTTCTTTTTTCCCTGGGTGGGGGTCAGTCTGTCCAGGGGGCTATGCTGATCTGGCCCAGGATTGTCTGTAGGAGTACCATGTGTCACTTAGCTCACCTTGTGGTCTGCATCTTCCCAAGTGGTCTGGGCGCTGGTGTCTGGCAGCACGGGAGCCCACCTGGTTTCAATGTTTAACGTGAAGGGGGGATGCTATGCATGGGCTAAGGGTGTGGAGGAGTCAAAGTTTTGCCTCCTCTTGGTGGTTTTTCCTGTAAGATGTATCTCCAGTGTCTCTTCAAGATTTTACTTTAGGAAGCATGCTTTTTGCTTCCTCCCTCTAACCACCATCTTGGAATCTCTGTGAGGTTCTTAAATACATAGTTATGCATCACTTAATGATGGGAATATGTTCGGACAAAAGTGCTGCCAGGTTATTACATAGCTGTGTATACATTGTAGAGTGTACTTACACATAGACAGCTCTGACTCCATTAGGAGAGAGACACTTATGATACTACCATCATGTATGGAGTTCATCACATAGTGACAATTTGGTGAAGGTTGAATAGCATTTTCACTTAACATTCATATCAAACTTATGAAATGCTAGCAGTGCAGCTTGGCACGTGGGGAAATTGGAGCACCAAGAGTAACTTGCCCAAACTGGAGCACCAAGAGGATAAGTAAATTGCCCAAGCTCAATACTGCAGGAGACAGGGGAAGTACACATTCCTGCTCTTGAGTTCAGAGTAGAGCAGTAGGTGTCCAAGACAACTCCAGGTTCCTAGCTTTGAGGTTGGGTAAGTTGGCTTCCTAGGAGTTGGAGAGAGATGTCACTTACATATGCAGCTGCTGAGGTGGGATTGCACCATTGAGGTCCCTGGGAAGAATGTAGATGTCACAGAAGGTGAGGAAAAATTAATTGGAAGGAGAAAGGGTGTTCAAAGTCAGGCAACCCAAGGGCACAGGAGCCACACCTGGCAGCCATTTCAACACTTTGTCCTCCTCAGCTAGTGATGCTGCCCTCTGAAAGTACACCTGCTCCATGCAAAATGCCCTGTTGCCCTCCCTTCTCCCCTCCACAAGGACACTGCCATGCAGATGTGCACCACCTCTACATACATGTGGGGTTCATCTGGGCTTGGATGTTGGGAAGGTGTGTTTTCTGAGGGACGCTGGGGTGTGGTAGATGTCCTTTAGGAAGGAGGGGTCCTGTTCAGTGTGGTGTATTGCTTGGGAGCACATGGTTGGGGGATGGTGTCCTGTGCGCAGTGGTGGGAGCCACCAGGAAGGGGGAGCAGGTTTTGGGCAATAGGAAGGAGGTGTTGGGAGGACATCTGTGTGGGTGCTCAGGGTAGGAGGCATCTTGTGAGTCCAGTGGCAGGGGAAGGGGCACAGCGTGTGTGCTGGAGGGAGCAGAGCAGTGGTGGGAGCCTCTCCTGCACTACTGGGAGCACAGCTGTGGAGGGAGCCAGGTGGTGGAAGAAGCAGACGTTAGGCATGGGGAAGGGAGTGTGGGGCAGCATAGTGTAGCATACTGGGGAAGGGGAGTAGGGCAGCATAATGCACTGGGTGCACATGGTGGAGGGAGGGTGGGTATGCACAAAGCAATGGGAGCCACAAAGTGGGTTGTGGGAGCAGCTTTGGGCCTGGGTTAAGGAGGTGGGAGGGGCAGCGTCCTGTGCTGGGAACACTTGGGAAGTGGTGTCAAGCTCAGCTGTGGAAGGCAGCTTTTGGAAAGGACTGGGGGAGGGGTGGGCATAGGACAGTGAGGCATTTGTTCCTCTGGAGATATACTGGTTGGAAATCCAGAATCAGATCAAGGGCACCTTCCTGGGGTGCTTTGCTCACTAATTGAGGACACAGGGTTTAAATGGTTGCTGGGTGTGGCTTCTGTGCCCTTGGGTTAACCAACTTCCTGTGGGGTTAGTGCCTGCCAGTCTACTGTGTGTATGAGAGAACTTGTGTGTATGTGTGTGACATTGATTTAGAGTGAACTTGTGCTTGTGAGAATGACCATAAGTACAATTACTTGTGTGCATTTGACAGTGTGCCAGGGTGAACATTACTGCAAGAGTGAGTGGCTGAAAACACAGGAGTGTAAATGTGTGAGTGTGTGTATGTGACTGTGCAAGATTGAGCATGAGTGCCTTCCTGGAGCACTGTTGTCCTTGAACAGGACTCTTTATGGTTGTGGCTATTTATAGTCAATAGTTATCGGAAATCATAATGAGAAATAGTTCAAATAGGAACAGATTTTGAAAAGTAAGAGTACATGCTTGAAAGGAACAATTAAAAAATTTGGCCTTACAGATTCAAAAAGAACATTATAATAGGAAGAACAGGTTGGTCTCAAATCGGCAGCTCCTCTAGCCAAACAAACAAAATTTGTCTTTTAGGAGAAATGATACTCAAGACAATTCCATTCACAATAGCCTCAAAAGAAAAAATTAAATACCTAGGAGTAAATTTAACAAAGGATGTGAATGACTTCTACAAAGAGAATTACAAACTCCTGAAGAAAGAGATCGAGGAAGACTACAGAAGATGGAAAGATCTCCCATGCTCATGGATCGGTAGAATCACCATAGTAAAAATGGTTATACTACAAAAAGCAATCTTCATGTTCAATGCAATTCGCATCAAAATCCCAAAGACTTTCATCACTGAGATGGAAAAATCTACCTAAAAGTTCATTTGGAAACACAAGAGACTGCGAATAGCCAAGGCAATACTCAGCAAAAAGAGCAATGCTGGAGGTATCACAATACCTGACTTCAAACTACATTACAAAGCAATAACAGTAAAAACAGCATGTACTGGCACAAAAACAGACATGAAGACCAGTGGAACAGAATAGAGGACCCAGATAAGCATCCACACAACTACACCGACATCATTTTTGACAAAGGTGGCAAAAATATATGGTGGAGAAAAGACAGACTCTTCAACAAATGTTGCTGGGAAAAGTGCTTATCTGTCTGCAAGAAACTGAAACTAGATCCACGTCTATCACCCTGTACTAGTATCAACTCACAATGTATCAAGGACCTAAATATCAAACCTGAAACTCTGAAGTTACTACAGGAAGGAGCAGAAAACACTTGGGAACTAATAGGTATAGGCAAATACTTCCTTAATAGAACCCCAGCAGCCCAGCAACTAAGAGAAGAATGAATAAATAGGACTTAACAAAATTAAAAAGCTTCTGCACAACAAAAAAATGGTCTCTAAACTGAAAAGACCACCCACAAAGTGGGAGAAAATATTTTCCAGCTATACATCAGACAAGGGACTGATAACCAGAATATACAGGGAACTCACGAAGCTAAACTCTCCTAAAATCAATAACCAATTAAGAAATGGGCAACTGAACTAAACAGAACTTTCTCAAAAGAAGAAATTCAAATGGCCAAAAAACACATGAAAAAATCCTCACCAGCTATGGCCATAGAAGAAATGCAAATCAAAATCACACTAAGATTCCATTTCACCCCTGTTAGAATAGTGATCATCCAAAACACCACCAACAACAAGTGCTGGTGAGGATACGGGGAAAAAGAAACCCTAGTCTACTTCTGGAGGGAATGCAAGATGGTGCAACCACTCTGGAAAATAATTTGGAGACTTCTTAAAATCTAAACATAGACCTGCCATATGATCCAGCAATTCCACTCCTGGGGATATACCCAAAGGAATGCAACACAGGTTACTCCAGAGGCACCTGCACACCCATGTTTATTGCAGCACTATTCACAATAGCCAAGTTATGGAAACAACCTAGATGCCCTACTACTGATGAATGGATTAATAAAATGTGATACTTCTACACAATGGAATTTTACTCAGCCATGAAAAAAAATGAAATCTTATTTTGGAGGTAAATGGATGGAACTGGAGAACATCATTCTGATTGAGGTCAGCCAGGCTCAGAAGACGAAAAATCGTTATGTTCTCCCTCATATGCTGACTTTAGATCTAGGGCAAATGTAGCAATGTGGTTGGACTTGGATCACAAGAAAAGGGGAGAGCACATACGGGAGATATAGGGATAGGTAGAAATCCCAAAACATGAAAGCGTTTGATGTCCCCACTCCAGAGGAACTAATACAGAAACCTTAAAATGACAGGTTATCATGACCAGGGGATCAGGAACCAATGTAAAGATCAGTTAGAGTTGAATCAACATGGGTCATAACACATGGGTACATGAAAGCAATAGTAGGAATCTTTCTGTGTAGCTATCCTTAACTAGCAAAACCTCTTTGTCTTCCTTATTATGCATATGTCTTTTCTTCAACAAAATCAGTGATAGGGCAGAACGGGACCTGCCTGTAACTGAGAGGGGAGTAGAAGTGTGGGGAGGGGTGCAGGGTAGAGAAATGAGCCAAACAATGTATGCACATGTGAATAAATGAACTCAAGAGTACTTACATAAATACAGAGCTATTTATCCTTTGCTTGTTATCTTAGAAATTTGAAGGGAAAATATGGATTTATAATATTGAAAATATTAGGTGTAACATATGGGGATCATTGTGGGAGCAGAAAACACATTTCCCCCTTGCCAATGACACATTTTTCTAAGATTAAACCTTCCACACTGGTCCAGAGTTTCTTCAGGAGTTCTAAAACAATTATAGGTAGACCTGTGTTTTTGGAAAACTACCTTAAAGTTCTTAGCTTGATCTCCTATGGAACCCCTTGTAAAAGTCAGGTTAGTCCTGGTGTGTTCCATCCATTGGAGAAGAATTTACCTGTAAAGGAAAAACACTATCTATTTTCCATTTCCCATTGGTTGCTTTTCTATCTGATGAAGAAGCATCTCATGAAGGATGTGGGCCACAGCATATACAGCATTGTATATATTGTAACTCTCTTCAGACATGGTCCTTTCAAAAAGATGCCCAGGCGCCCATTCCAAGGAACCATTGTGAGGACAACTCTTCAAAGTTACACAGTTTGGCCCAGATAATGAGCAATTAAAAGAGATAGCCCACAACAAAGCAAGGTACAGATCTTATGGGTATTTGTAAGATTTAGCTGTCTGCATAAAAATTAGTGAATCCAGAAATGTTTTTCTAGTGTTCTGAAAAGATGAGAGGTGCATTGAATCAGTCTAACATGAAATACCTTCTACTGATGCCAATATCACTCTTTGAGTTCACTTTACCTGTCATTAAAAATTGGTATAAATTGGTAATTAAGCCTATTAGTATTTCAGAATTACCATAAACTAAAATTACATTTGTTGATAATTTTATAATATGGTGATATATTAACAGGGAATTTGAATTCTATCCTAAAAAGCCAACAGGAATCATTTCCTCAAAGACTGCAGAGATTCTGTCCTTTCCCATCTCTTGTCTCAATTTTGTGAGAATCCTCAAGCCATTCTCCTCTTCACGTATCAGGAACCCCACTCCGTTACAGTTGAAATGAAGCATCAATGAGATCATGCCAAGTGGCAAAGATGTGTCCATGGGAGTCATCTGACATAGAGAAGGAAATTGGCTATGGTCACTCAGGATATGACCAAAAAGTTCAAAGGTAAACTGAAAGGAAAAGAAAATTTGTGGCATCTCAGTACTGATATGTATTAAGCAATAGCTGGAAGGGCTAGGAAGGAAGGTTTGTTCTTCCCATTTTTTCCCATTACTGGGTTTTGAACTCAGGGATTTTCATTCTACCACTTGAACAGTGCCTACTGCAATTTTAGTTTGTGTTTACTTTAGAGATAGGGACTTGATTTTTCCCAGAAATAGAGAAAAATGGCATCTGAGGAACAATCCAATGTCCCCTTACCAGCACATAAAAATACTAGGACAAGAACTATCAAAATCAGACGAGAGACTATGATTCTGCTTCATTATAACAATCAAAAATATTCATGCAAAAACAAAAACAGGAGATTGTTTCATACATTACTCCCTTACATCAGATTCAAAATAGCCTAGCATGCATGGAAGATCCTACCATTTAGGAGAAGGGGAGAAAATGTCATCCAGGCTTCTGACTTAAATCCCAATACCAACTTCAATATAGCAAAACCTGCTGTTAGAGAAAGTGCCATGATACTACTGCCAGGATAATATTTTAGATTGAGCCTCAAGATCTATGTTTGACCAGTGAGTAAAGTGACTGCCCCCTCCATCCTTTCCCAATCTTTGGTTGAAAAGAAAAACACCAAATATTGGAAACCCACCCACCTCGGGGCAGGGCTTTTGCTTAGTGCTTAGTGCTTTCATTTTTAAAGAAACACGTAGTCTCAAAAGAAGGCATGAAATAAGGTAGTCCATGAAAATGGAAGTCAAATTAAGGTTTGCTTCTTATCTGATGTTGTATAAGATAAGAACGACATTTAAGCAAAGCAATAAAAAGGAATGAAGAAGTTCACAATATAATATTAAAGGGGTCAATTCATTAAGATGATATGGCAAATATAAATGTATATTTTACTCAATATCTGAGCACACAAATGTATGAAGGAAGTATTAACAGAAATAAATGCAAAGATGATCTTAAATTCAATTGCAGTAGAAATCTTTAACACCCCACATTCAGCAATGGACATATTCAGATGGAATATCAACAAATAATTATCAGAGATAAGCTGCAGCTCATGCAAAATGATCAAACATACATTTACAGAACATTATACCCCAAACTGCTGAATACATATTTCTGTCAGCAATGTATCAAATATTCCCCTGATAGGACCATGCAATAGGCCACAAAACAATCCTCAATAATTAAAGAAACTGAAATCATATTGACCATGTTTTCTGAGCCTACTGCAATGAATCTGAAATTTAAATATCCAGACTTTGGACAGTAAAGAAATGCATGAAATTTAAAAAAGTTCCTTTTGAAAACCAAAACATTAAATAATATATCAAGAAAACCAAAATATCATAAAATACCAAAAATAAAGACATTTCCTAAAAGAAAGGAAAAGGGACACAGAGCAAACCAAATGGAAAACATCAAGCACAACTAAGAGAATACTTAGCAATAAATGCCCAAATCAAACTTTGGAGAGATATCAGATCAACAAGGTACTATTGCATCTCAATGAAATAAAAAAAACAAAAACTAACTTAACCCCAAATGAGTATAAGGAAATAAATAACAAACATAAAAGTAGAAATAAATTATATGGAAGATAAAAATCACAATATTAGATATCAATGAAACGAAGATACAATGCATAAAGAAAAAATGTATGTATACACATACAGCCATTTAAAAAGAATGAAATAATGTTGTGATAACCTGGATGGAACTAAAGATAATTATGTTAGTGAAACTAGTCATGCACAGAAACACATGACCCCATTCATGTGGAATCTAAACAAGTTGTTCTTACAGTATTTAAGAGTAAAATGGTCAATTCCTTCCTTCAAAATCCTAACAAACAATCACAAAATTCATATGGAAACTCAGAAAAACCTGAAGAGTCAGAGTAACATTGACTAAAATTATAAAGCTTATGTGCTCCCATATCTGGCACCAAAATATTTTGTAAATGTATATGGTAATCAACACAGCATGATATTTGCATAAATACATACTTATCAATGGAATAGAAAAAAAGTGCCCTGAATTAAAACCATGAATTTACATACAAGTGATTCTCAAAAAAAAAAAAAAACAGCCAAAACTGTATATTGAAGAAATGACAGATTCTTCAATAAATTTTTCTGGAAAACTTGATATTTGCATATAGAGGATTGAAATGTGTTCCCTTCATTCATCTTATACAGAAATCATATCAAAACTAAGTTCTTAAATGTAAGATCTGAAAGATGAAAACACGGGAAATATTTTAAGAATTTTTTTAAGCAACACTTTTAGATAACGTTTCAAAAGCACAGAACACAAAACAAAAATTTGTAAGTTGGATTACATCAAACTTGCAAGTTTCTTTATACCAAAAGAAATGATCACAGAGAGAAGAAATATCCCACAGAATGAGGAGAAGTTTTCAAACTATTCATCCGACATATACAAATGTCCAGAATACATAGTTAACTTAAAAAAACTCAATCATCACAAATGTACAAATAATTTCATTAAAAAGGGAAGGAAATGTCAACAAAAAGCCCTATATAACTATCATAAATTGTCAATTTTTTAAAAATGAAAGACAGTAAGGTGGAACAGGTCCTTCTCCGGGTGTTGGTACCAGTGGGAGTGGGAAGGACACACAGAAAGGGTGAGGGAAGATGAATATGGTGGAAGTATTTTGTATTAGTGTATGAAAATAGAACAATGAAACCTGTCGAAATTGTTCTACAAATGGGGTGGAGGAAATAAAATTAAAAAATGGAGGGAGTGTATCTAGTTAAGATATATTATAAGCACTTATATAATGGTCACAATCTATCCCGCTGTATAATTATAATATGCTAATTAAAAGGGAAATGATCTGAACAAACATATCTTTAATGAAGAAATTCAAATGACCAAAAATTTATGAAAATCAAATTCTTAATTTCATTAGCTGTCAGTGGATTGCAAATCAATGCACAATGAGATAGAATCTTACCTCAATTAGGATGCATATTAACAAAAAGAGAATGCTAAGTAATGTAGATGAAATATGGAGAATAGCGAATGCTTATATAATTTTGTTAGGAATGTAATTTAATAAGCTGCTCTGAAGAACATTGTGGAGATTCCTGAAAAACTAAACATAGAGTATTATAACATCCAATTTTGATGCCTACAGGCTCAAGTATGGCAATAATCTAGATGCCCACCAATGAATGGATAAGGAAAACACATGTTATTATGTATGTGCATAATAATGATTTCAGAGGCTAGGAGTGGTAGGGAGTCAGATGAATTGAGGATAGTTGGAAAATGGTCACCCAAATATAGTTAAGAGAAGTAATCAATTCTGAGATTCTATAGTGTAGTCAGGTGGCTGTAGTTTAAAATAAACATTTAAATATTCATGAATAACAAGAAGAGAGGCACTGGGTGGCTCTAAACACAAAGCAATGATTATGAGCTAGAAACATAACTGCCGCCTTTGATCAATAAATATTGTATATGTGTTTGAAATATTACACAGTATCTCATAATTGTGTATAATTAATATTAATCAAATATCTGTTTAAAATATTAGAGATGGAAATGTTAAATATATTGATGCAATCATTAGGTACTTCATGTAATGATTTATCAAAATATATCTCTATAATTAAATAATAATGAATAAATATATTCTAGAAGATTTTTGTTTGATCATCACAAAATTACTTCGGAGGTTTCTGCAACATGAAATGAATACATTTCCAGCTTTCATTCAAGAAATTCTACTACAGATTATAGGAATGATTCATAAAATTCTAATCACGAAAATAAAGAGAAAATCTTTAAAAAGTTAGCCTCAGGAATATTGAAAAAGACAAAAATAAGAAAATACATCACTTCCTATCAAAACTTACTATGTTCAATATAGGAAGGGTGTGGTATTCCTTATATCCACCCCAAATCTCATGTGGTAAAAATCTCAATTCCTAACACATGAGAACATCACTGTATTTGGAAGTGGTATTTGAAATGATAATTAAAATGTGGCCATTATGTTCAATATAGGAAGGGTGTGGTATTCCTTATAGAGGAAAAAAAGTGAATGAATGAATTAATTTAGGGGGTTCAGAAACAGAGTAAAATGTGCACAGGGCTTTAATATGTTAAAAAACTTTAGAAATATGGAAAAACAATTCCATTTACAATACTCTTAAAAAATCAAATACCTAGGAATAAATTTAACAAAAGATGTGAATAACAAGAAAAAATTTCCACAAGGAAAAGTAGAAACCATTAAAGAAATAAGTTAAAGAAGACTACATAAGATGGAAAGATCTCCTATCCTCATAGATGGGTAGAATCAACATAAAAAAATTTGCTATACTGCCAAAAGCAATCTAAATGTTTGATGCAATGCCAATCAAAATTCCAATGTCATTCATTACAGACATTTAAAAATCAAACCTAAAGTTCACTTGGAACCACAAAAGACAAGTCAAGGCATTCTTGAGCCCAAAAACCAAAACCCTGGAGGTATCATAATACCAACTTCAAACTATACTACAGAGCCATAGCAATAAAAACAGCATGGTACTGGCACAAAAATAGATATGATGACACCTGAACCAAATACAAGAACCAGACATGAATACATGACAGTCTCTTCAAAAATGTTGCTGGGAAAACAGGATATCTGCCTGCAGAAAAATGAAACTATATCCATATTTGTCACCCTGTACAAGTATCAACTCAAAGTGCATTGAAGACCTTAATATAAGAACTGAAACCTTGAAGCTAGCACAGGAAAAAGCAGGGAGATACACTGGAAGTAAAATGCATATGCAATGACTTCGGAACTCAAGTGGCTCAGCAACTAAGAGAAAGGATCTATGACTGTGTCTACGTGAAATTAAAAAGCTTCTGCACCACATAACAAATTTTGTCTAAATCAAAGAGGACACCCATGGAATGGGAGAAAATCTTTGCCAGGTATACATCAAGCAAGGGACTGATAACCAGCATATACAGGGAGCTCAAAATGTAGGCAAAGAATCAATGACCCAATGAAGAAATGGGAAAATGAACTGAAAAGAGCCTTTTCAGAGGAAAAAGTCCAAATGGCTAAAAAACACATGAAAAAATACTCACTATCCCTGGTCATCAAGGCAATGCAAACCAAAACCACATTAAGAGTCCACCTCGCTCCTGTTAGAATGGCTACCATCAAGAACACAAATAACAACAAATGTTGGGGAGGATATACGGGAGAAAAAGAACCCTCATATACTGCTGGTGGGTATATGAGGTAGTACAACCACTACGGAGAACTGTATGGAGGCTCCTTAAGAAATTAAAAATAGATCTGTCATACCATTCAGCAATACCACTCCTAGGGATATACCCAAAGGAATGTGAGTCAGCTTACAACAAAGGCACCTGCACACCCATGTTTATTTCAGCACTATTCACAATGTCTAATCTATGGAAATATTAAAGATGTCCCACTACTGCTGAATGTATTAAGAAAATGTGGTATTTATAATTTTGCTTGGCCACAAAGAAGAATGAAGTTTTGTCATTCACAGGTAAATAGATGGAACTGGAAATCATTATCTTAAGTGAAGTTAGCCAGATTCAGAAGGTCAAAACCCACATGTTCTCTTTCATATGTGGAAAAAAGATCTAACACAAATATAGCAATATCATGAAACACAGGAGAGATAGGACAAGGAAAGAAACTAAGAACTATAATGTGGTTGATGTGCTCTCTACTCAGGAGTGAATATAGAAATATTAAACTGGCTGGGGCCACCACAGGGAGAGACTAGGGATGAGTGAATAGGATTAGAGGATATGAACCAAATGGGGCTGTAATATACATGTGCATGGAAATATCAAAAGGAAACTCCTTGTGTAGCTATCTTGATCCCAGCCTAGTAAAAATGTCATTTTTTTCTTATCTTTTATCTATTTTCTTCTACAAAATCAGAGAACAGGAGGCAGAATAGGTTCTGCTGGGAGGGGCACCAGTGGGAGGGGGAGAAGGAAGGGGAAGGAAGATGAATATGGTGCAAAAATTTGTACACATGTATGTAAATGAAAAAATTATACCTGTAGAAACTGTTCCAGGAATCAAGGGAGGGGAGATAAAGAAGAGCAGTGACAAGGTGAATTCAAGGATAACATCTTTCATACATTGTAAGAACCTTTGTAAATGCCACAATGTACCCTCATCAAATACAACTATAAAGAAAATAAGGAATGTTCAAGGAGAACGATAGAAGATATTGCTATGTGGTGAATTGCATCCACCCCAAATCTCATGTGGTAAAAATCTCAATTCCTAACACATGAGAACATCACTGTATTTGGAAGTGGTATTTGAAATGATAATTAAAATGTGGCCATTTGTGTGCACCATAATCTAATATGACTGGTGTCCTTAAAGAAAAAGGAGATAAGAAAGCAGACACCTAGGAAAACAAGACCACATTGAAACACAAGGAGAGGGCCAGACATAATGGCACACAACTGATGTCCCAGTTACATGGGAACATAGAAGTTTTATAGTCTGAGGCCAGTCCTGGGCAAAAAGTCTATGAAACTAACTGAAAAATAAGCTAAAGAAAAAGGGCTGGGGTTGTGTCAAAAGGCATATAGTGCTTGCTTAGCAGATGCAAGGTCTTGAGCTCAAACCTCAATATTGTCAATGGAAAGAAAAAACAGCTAGATATGGGCAATTACAAGCCATGGAAAAATACCTTAGAAATCAACCTGGATGACATTTGTTCTTTGAAATTCTGCCTCCAACTATGAGAAAAGATATTTCTATTTTTAAGTGATCTAGTTTGTGGTAGTTTGTTATGGAAACAGACAATCCCTACATTGATCAACACCCCTGCTCAATACCACCACAGTAACTCATGTAAAGATGAGAATATTTGAAAACATCCAGCATGCTTGAGAAAGGGAAGACTTCTTCTCTGGAAGAAATGGTCACTGCCTTTTTTGTGAGAATGAGGCAAACAGAATGAGAACTGGGGGGAGTATTGGTGTGAAAATACATGAGAATTTGTCAAGGGAATGATGCATAGTTGACAGGAGAAGGAAGGCAACTTGTTCCCATCATTGTATGCTTGTCCTCTCCCCAATGCTTCCACAGGATGAAATTCTCAGGAAATGCCTCCATTAATGAAGTATTTTATAAAATCTTTCCATTTATTTCAATGGCAGTGATTGAATGTATCTCACCTGGATGTTGAAGACAGAAGCTCTGTTCTCAGGATAGGTAGAAGAATCATTTGCTGCAACAGTATCCTGGTCAGGAAGGATCATGTATGGGTGTAGATGTTTGTGTTTATTCCAGACTTGGCGTATCTATTGAATGAGGACACACATGCCAGATCCTACAGATTCTGGTTCCCTGGGACTCTACTCTGTATTCAAAGGTCCTCATTAGACCAGCTATTTTACTATCATACAGATACTAGGAGTGCATTTCCCTGAAGACTAACCATATAGGAGTAAGGCCTTGATTAGGGCTGATTAACCAACCACTAAGGCCAAACATAGAATTTCCAGATCTGTGCATTGTGTTTACTCAACTCCACTGCTTGCACTTTCAGTCAGTTATGCATGGCACTTGTTTGGCATTTAACATCAGTGAATATATGTTGACTTGTAGCTTTCTTTCTTTCCTGTTCTCTTTTCTCCCTCCCTTTCTCCCTCCCTTTCTCCCATCCACTCTTACTCCCTTCCTTACTTCTTCCTTTCACTTGTTTCTTCACTTTTGGTGCAGTTCTTGGCATTGAGCCCAAAGACTTGTGCATTCTATGCAAGTGTTCTACTGATGAGCTTTGCACACAGCCCTTGCTTTTTTTTGAGACAATATCTTGTTTTGTTAAGGATGTTCTTGAATTTACCTGAGATCCTCTGGCCTCCACCTTGCAAGTATTGGGATTACATTTACCACAATGCCCAGCTGTAATTTTCAGTCCATGTTTTGCACAAAATTTTCTAATATAATTTTCACTATATTTAATAGTGAGTACGAAAATTTTTAATGGGGTAGTTAATCCTTACTTCATATTTTATAAATTTGCCATTCAATTCTATTACAATACTTTCACTGTGCAGTTTCACTCAATGTAGGCAACTATTAGTTAAATGATATTTTTTTCATATTTCATCTGATACAACAGTGGAAAGATATCATTATAGAAGTAAGGTTCCACAGAGCTCTTATGATGTCCTTGCTTCTCAGACTGTAAATAAATGGTTCATCATGGGTGTGACCACAGTGTACACCACTGATGCAATGGCCTGCTTCCTAGAGGAATGAGTACCAGAAGTCAGGTGAACCCTAAAACATGTTCCATAGAACAAGGAAACAACTAGTGAGTGTGACCCATAATTGGAGAAATCTTTATGCTTTCTACCTACTGGTGGAATATTCAAGATACAGGACACAATTTGAGTACAAGAAAAAAATTAAGGGGAGAAATCCCCAATAGTATGTTCAAAAAATATACCAGATATTATTAATGAGAATACCAGAACAAGCAATCCTTTGAATAAGGATCAGTTCTCAGAAAAAGTGGGGAATTTCTAGGTCTGTGCACAAGGACAGCTGCAGTGCCATGAAAGTATGAGGCAGGCAGCCAGGAAACTAAGAAGGAATGGTAGCAGAACCAGGAGGAGTCCATAGACATTGAGGTTCATGATGACATTGTACTTTGGTGGGTGACAGATGGCCACAAACCGGTCATCATAGGCCAGCACAGTCAGAAGCATATCATCCATATTGCAAAAATAATATAAACATAGGTGATGACTCTGCTGTGAGTTTATATGTCCACAATCATCTTTGAAACTATGGCGGAGATGAAATAGATGTTAGCCAAGGACAAGTTGGAAAGGAGGAAGCACATGGAAGTGTGGAGATGGGAATCACAGTTGGCATCTAAGAAGGTGAGCAGGATCCCCAGCACAGTGATCAGGAGCAGTCCAAAGAGAATGGGCTACAGCTCTGGATTCTCTGAGAGTCCCAGAAGAAGGAATACTGCAGTATATGAGAGAATTGCTGCTTCCGTGCTGATGGGTCTGACGAAAATGTTTATGTCTATAAGAAATAAAACAAAAGATCGCAGTAGGTAGACTTTTCCTCCTACCACTCTCTCTCCTCTCCCCTTTTCTTGCTTTGTATTTTACTCAACACTTATTGCTCAATACACTCCTCTATCCCAAGTTATTTTCTGTATTCATTTAAAAATTTTAATTGACACATAATTGTATATACACTTATAAGGTAAAATGTTGTATTATCATGTATGTATACATTACAATGACCAAATCAGGGTAATTATCACTTTCACCACCTCCAACTTTTACCATTTGCTTGTGGGAAAAGTGTTCAAGTGGCTCTTTTCAAAATAAAAGGGCACTTGATAAAATAAAAAAGAACCTCTCTCTAGCTATTTATAAGTCATGATTCATTATTGTTAGCTAAGGTCCCCAAGGCTTTATTTCCCACTGATTTTTTTCAAATAGAGGAACCTATGAACAATAAAATAGAAAAAAAACATTCTGTGTTGTTGTGCTCTGTGTCATTATGACAAATATTGAAGATAATCAACTTAAAAAGACAATGATGGTTATTTTGGTTCATGTTTACAGGCCATGATAGATTGGCATCAGTGCTTTGATCTTGTCTTGGGTCATCATGGGAGAAGATCTTGGTGGAGCAAGACTTCTCACATTATGGCTGGAGAGTGAAAGAGGAGAAGGTACCAGGAATCTAAAATTCCATTTGAGGCCATGGCTTGAAATGCCCTGGACACCTCTATAAGGATGCATCTTTTAAAGTTTCTGGCTCTTCCCAAGTGTGCAAACAGGTGACCAGGCCATTAACACATGATCCTGTGGGAGAATTTTTATATCCAAAATATAGCAAGTTCCTCTCCCTTATGTGTTCAAGAATATAATTTTACAACATTATTAGTGCTATACTCAAGAACACAGCTTGGGACAACAGTTTGGGACTGAATCCTGCCTGCTGCTTGTTTTGTAAATAATGATTTTGCAGACTACAGATAATCCTTTATGAATTGTGGCTGCTTTTATTTTACAAAAACAGAGTTGAACACTTGTCACAGAGGCAACATGGACCACAAGCTGAAAATATTTGTTATCGGGCACATTGACATTTTTACATCCTTTGTCGTAGATGTTAAAAAGTACACATAGGTTCTTTTTAAATCAAGTATTCTTAATTATTTTCTTATGGAAATGTGTATACATTGCTTGCCTTGCCTCTTAATTATTCTGAGATACTCTATTGAAAGTTACAAAATGTAAGCATCCTCATTCTTTCCTCATTTGCAGGCTGAAATACATATTAACAAAGAACTTTCCTAAATCAAGTAAATGTTTACTCTGAGTGTACTTCTTTTTGTGTGTGTGATGGGTGGGGTTCCATTGTGGCATTTGCAAAGGTTGTTACAATGTGTCAACTACATCATATTTGAATTCATCCCTTCCACTTCTCACCTTTATCCCAACCCCCTCTTCATTCATGAAACAGTTTCAACATGTATAATTTTTGCATTTGCATGCATGTGTACCAATGAAAAGACAGACTTCATCTTGATTACTCTATTCATTACTTTAAAAGCATAGTAAATAATAAGGCTGCAGATGTAGCTCAGTGGTAAAGTGCTTATCTAGTATGTATAAATTGGCATATTCAACCTCTAGTTCTGTAAGATAGTAATAATGATAAATTACAATTATTATTGCAAATGATTTAGTGGAAAATACTTAATTTTAATTTATTATATGATATATGTTATTTTATTCATATTACATAACATTATTATGTGCCAGTTTAAAATTCATAATAAAAATAATGGATTGGATTTTTACAATCACCCAAATATGGACATGGTTCTTAAATACACTTGACATATTTCATTGCAGGTTTTCATCTCAAATTGTCCTTCCTGTTGTCATTGAAACCTCTTCAGTTTTTTTTCCTGATGCCTTCTGAAGTGATCCTGGCATTCTCATGTCTCCCTTAACATAGTGTGACGAATAGCTTATGACCCTTATGCACTTTCTATCTATAACCTAAAGCTAGGCTTTCCTACAAGGAGTCATGGTTAATGTCAGTAATTACGCTACCTTGAGACCAGAAGGCTCTCATTGTGCTGGGTTAGTCAATGTTCTTTTTAATGTAAAATAACAAAATTTCCTTTGTTATTAGTAGTGTATCTTTCTTTTCTTTTTTATATTTAACACTTGAGTCCTCCTAAAATTTGCATTCACCTTTTGAGTACCAATCTTATAAATAATGAGAGCAATATTGACTTTCATCTTATGTTAAGCAATAATATAGATGTTTTAAAATATCAGATAGTTCAGTCCTTTCATAAGACCTGTAGGTTAAGTGCCATTCTTTTCCATTTATAAGTGAGGACACGGCACTGTGTGGTTTAGCAACCTGTCCAAAGATACTGCTAATGGGACTCAGAGCCCAGATTTGGCATCAGAATAAGAATGCTGGACTCCAGAACTGGTACACTGAGCCTTTATGAGGTACTGCTTCTAACAACCCAGAACTTATCTTCCTTTAAAATTACTCAGTTTACATCTTTTCCCCTCAAGGTACATTAATGATATCCTAGTAAACAATATCCTGCATTTACTCTCTTATATTTAGTCTTCTATTCTCTGTGTTGAGATAGTGTGGATGGCACACATTGAATGGCACACACTTGGTGTTGTGACTCTACAGGCCATAGCTCATGACCTGAGATCAAGATAAGAAAGTAATGCCTGATCAAGTGAGTCCTACATACATCTGCAAATATTCAAATTGATGTTTAAATGATATTGACATTAATTGATGCACAGCACAATGGTTGTGTTCCACAGAGTAATTTAAGCACCCAGGCTGGTAAGGGCACCATAACTGTGTCATTTAGAACAGGTGGCCTTTTTAGTTATGGATGTGGAGAAGTTAAAATGTATCCACAAGTTATGTGATCTTTCCTGAGAGAGAGAGAGAGAGAGAGACAGAGACAGAGAGACATGGGAAAATACATAGCTGTTACTTTCTTTTTATTATTGAAAGCAAAATTTTGCTTTTCTGAAGCTAAGTGAAGCATTTTTCCCCTGACAGAATGGAGGAAAAGAGAATTATATATATGTACATATATAAACATATACACATTTTATTATATATAATTACATATGTAGAGTCATTAATATTATGTATATTATTGTCCAAGTCCTAGAGAAAGCATAACTTAATTAACCTTGATATCCAGGCAACTTAGGCAAATTTTCAGAATAACTGTTGGAGAGATAGAAAGAACGTTGAAGCAAATACACCTATATAATCATCCTTTTATGATTTGGGTACTTAGAAAAATAATTGCAAAGTTTTGGCACACCTCAAAATACATACAGATGAAAACACAGGACAGGGCTGGAGGTATAAATCAATACTAGAGTATTTGCCTACCATGTATTAGACCTTCATTTCCATCTGCAGGCCATGAAGAATGAAAACCTCAGAACTTCCTATGTAATATTACCTTTATGTTTTAGATATATGATAAAACACTCACTTTCAGAAGTTCTTTCCCTTTTCCTTACTGGAAATTTGTAAAACACACATACTTATTTCTATTTATCATTCTTTGACCATATGAAGAGAGGTCAAAATAGGTAGAGATGGCTAATTGCAAACTAAAAAGTACTTAATAGGAGTGATTATAGTTAACCTTCATTGGTAGACCCATGATCTTTCTTTATCAAATTCCCTTTCTTATGAGAGTTCATGAGAACAAGAAGTAAACCCCTCTCATCCACTAGCATTTATCACTCACTTATTTTTTCTTTACACATGTCTTCCATTTTTATCACATACAATGCTAGAAAAGTAATGTTAAGAGTCAGACCTGGATAAGACACTCCTTCCTATTTTCTTTTTCATCTACCTCATCCCTGATTCTGGTGAACATGGAGCCTCAGCACTGATCCCTGGAGTAATACTGTGTGGCCACATGATGGATCAGCTTTAAGCATCTCCCCTGTCCTAAGACTTAGTCAGATTCCTAAAAAAGGAATTGCTTGATTAAGGAAAAGTGGCAATGAAGAATCAGAGTGATTAATTTCTGGGGTAATCATGGAATCTAGTGTTGCCATCCACTTATCACAGCTACTTCCACTAGAGCTTGTGAACAATGTAGAGGATCAAGAAATCACATCATGACAAAAATTGTAAGTACATATTGAGGTCATATAAGTAATGACTTGTCAGTGTGGTACTGGAAGATGTCAGAGTTTGAAACCACACAAGAAGGAAGGATTACTGAAATAGATCAGATTTTGCTAATGGAGACAATATAATGGTGCTGGTTCCTGGAGAAGGGAATAAATTTATTTAACTTATGCTAAATTCTTTTGTCTTATAATGAATCCGAGAATTTTTCTCAATTTCAAGTTAGTATTTAGATCCTATAAAGAGAATTCATTTAAATGAAATGTTTTGAAAATAATTCATATGCCCTTTCCAACTGTAAATCTGATTATTTTAGGAAAAAGAAGTCTTTGTTGTTTGAAAACTGAAAAAAGATTTTTAGCTTTAAAAATGAAAATTGACAAATGCTAACCATGTCAGACCCACTTGTTTATCTTGTAAGTGTAGTTAAGGAATTTCTGTAACATGGCATCAGGTTCAGTGTTTCATATCATGGAACCACTGTATGTGTGCCATTGAATGGTGTAGTGAGCCCCTAATCTAAGGATTTTGCTTCACAAATGAGGCCCTGAGCAGGAGTTGACATTGTCTGGAAACAGACAACTGGTTATAAAAGTGTAGGCCAGTTGAGCATAAGACATGGAACGTTATTAATCCAGTGATTAATTCCTCATTGTGAAATGGATATGTAACATGTGAAGGACCTGATTATTTCTGAGAAAATTCAGTTTTACAATTTTCCCATTTGCATGATGGAGACAGTTATGAAAATCCACAGGGATGTTTCAAAAAGCAATATAAGTAGATGAAAATAACCAAGCACACAAGTTAGCATATAGAAGCATGAAATGTTTGTTCCTATCATATTTTTAAGTTGTGGACAAGTTTTGATATTTATGATGGAAGTTCAAGGTGAAAGGGTGAAAGACAAAAGAGAGAAGACAGAGGACACCCCAGGAATAATACCCCAGGGCTGAGCAAAGCAAGGATGACTACAAAATGCCATCATGACCCCTCCTCGTGTAATGAAGCAACAGGGGAAAAGGACCTAAATGATCAATAGGGGAAAGGATATGCAAACAATGCACAGTCAGGTAATGTCATGATGATAGTATGTTAATCATTTGTACAAAACTATACTTTGTACTACTTTTATACTATTGTTATGTGATTTCATCATACATAATATTCTATATGCTCATCAAAATGTTTTAGATGTTTTTGCCATCCACGCAGGTGAGTCTGATCAAAGATTAGAATATATTGTTTTCATGCATTTTTATTGTTGTGCTAGGGGTACATTGTGCCATTTACCAAAGTTCTTACAATATATCAAATCCATCATAATTGAATTCATAGCCCCCATCATTCTCCTTTATCCCCCCTCCCACTCTGTAGTCTCCCCTCCACTATTCCTGGAGTAGTTTCATCAGGTCTCATTCTTTCCATTTATATACATTTGAACACATTATTTGGACCATATTAGCCCTCCTACACCCTAAAGCTTGTAAGATTACCCTATGGGAATACAAGTCAGGCACTTTAAAATTAATTATAATAGAATCTGGACAACTCTGTGTGTAGGATTACCCCTCTCACCAAAAGGTAATTATTCCCTAAATTAATAGGGAATATTTTAAGCTTTATTTATTTTTTTTCTCTAGCTTCCTCTCCCTTTTTTGTGTGTGAATCATATGTTCCAGCTATCATAAATTATCAGTGAGCTTTTTTTGTGGATGTAGATCAGGAGGTTTTTGTTTGTTTGTTTGTTTGTTTTGTTTTTTATCTCTGTATCCTGGGACTCCCATCATGAGACCTGGAACAGTAATATTTGTGGAGAAGTGAATTTTTTACAAATAGTAATTTTTTAACTCTGGTTCCTATGTATATGATTTGGTGGAAAACCTGCTTTCTTGGAATTCCTTCCCTTCCCCTCTTTCTACCATACTTGAATTTTGGTAGAAGACACCTCAGACAACCATAAAAGGCTTTATGGTTGGCTCATGTGACCCAACTCAGCCAATCAGCAGCCTCTACCCTTTTATTTTTATTTTTATTTTTTTTCATTTTTCTTTTATTATTCATATGTGCATACAAGGCTTGGTTCATTTCTCCCCCCTGCCCCCACCCCCTCCCTTACCACCCACTCCACCCCCTCCCGCTCCCCACCCTCAATACCCAGCAGAAACTATTTTGCCCTTATTTCTAATTTTGTTGTAGAGAGAGTATAAGCAATAATAGGAAGGAACAAGGGGTTTTGCTGGTTGAGATAAGGATAGCTATACAGGGCATTGACTCACATTGATTTCCTGTGTGTGGGTGTTACCTTCTAGGTTAATTCTTTTTGATCTAACCTTTTCTCTAGTTCCTGGTCCCCTTTTCCTATTGGCCTCAGTTGCTTTAAGGTATCTGCTTTAGTTTCTCTGCATTAAGGGCAACAAATGCTAGCTAGTTTTTTAGGTGTCTTACCTATCCTCACCCCTCCCTTGTGTGCTCTCGCTTTTATCATGTGCTCATAGTCCAATCCCCTTGTTGTGTTTGCCCTTGATCTAATGTCCACATATGAGGGACAACATACGATTTTTGGTCTTTTGGGCCAGGCTAACCTCACTCAGAATGATGTTCTCCAATTCCATCCATTTACCAGCGAATGATAACATTTCGTTCTTCTTCATGGCTGTATAAAATTCCATTGTGTATAGATACCACATTTTCTTAATCCATTCGTCAGTACTGGGGCATCTTGGCTGTATCCATAACTTGGCTAGTGTGAATAGTGCTGCAATAAACATGGATGTGCAGGTGCCTCTGGAGTAACAGTCTTTTGGGTATATCCCCAAGAGTGGTATTGCTGGATCAAATGGTAGATCGATGTCCAGCTTTTTAAGTAGCCTCCAAATTTTTTTCCAGAAAGGAAATATTTTAAATTTTAAATATTTTAAGCTTTAAAAGGGCACCTAATCTGGGCATTTAAGCTCAATCATATAATCCTAGCTAGTCAGGAGGCTGAGTTTGGTAGGATTGCAGTTCAAACATGGAAATGTCACAATGAAATTCCTTGTATAGCCATCTTAAGCAAACAAAAATAACTTTTTTCAAAAACAGAGAACAGGAAGGTAAAACGATGCCTGTAGAGGGGTTGGTATCAGTGGTAGTAGGGAGGATATAAAGAAAGTGTGAAAGAGGGTGAATGTGGTGGAAATATTATGTACTCATATATGAAAACATGGAAAAATGAGACATGTTATGACTACAGAGGGTGGAAGGGATAAATGTGAATGATGGAGGAGTGAATTCAACTATGACAAATTGTAAGAAGTTTTGTTAATGTCACAATGTACCCCTAATACAACAATAATTAGATAATAAAAAAGTAGAAAAACAAGGCCAGTCTAGGCAGTGAGGTCATGATACCCCAATATCAACAAATAGCTGGAACAATAAAGTGCACCTGCCATCAAAACTACATGAGATGCTGAGATATTGAGAATCCAGTTTCCAATCCAACATAGGAATAAAGGACTGTGAGATCTTATTTCAGTGAAAAAAGCTGTGTGTGGTGGTACACTTCTGTCATCACAGCAATGGGGAGAAGTGTAATATAAGAGGATCATGGCTCATACTAGCCTGGGCAAAACCCAACACCCTATTTTCAAAATAGAGCAAAATTGCTGGAAGCAGGGCTCAAGCATGTATACATCATAAGCCCAAAGCCCAGAGGACAAACCCCAACACCTCTGAAAAATCATCTTACGACAAGATGAGATGAAATGTATAGTCTCATAAGGAAACAAAAATAAAATTATAATTTCCTGAGATTCACAAACAGAAGCTTATCAGACAACACACCCTTAAAGAATCTTATAAAATGATTAGTGTCATACTAGGACTGTCCCTTTGGAGCATTGTCTGTGACTTCAAGTGAAATAGAGGGTCGATGACAGCATATAGCATTTGGTCTAATATGGACTCTTACACCTTGATTGTCTTCCAGCCTTCAGCATATGTTTTGTGTAGGGGAACTGTCATCAACTGTATGAAAATCCAGAATATCTTATTTGGGCAATGGAAATACATTAAGACTGTACTACTTAACTTTGTTGTGTTAGTCATTTGGTTGTGATTATGTACAATAATCCATTATGTTTTGCACCTTGAATATAATCACATTTTGTTCAAGTATGCCTCAATGAAGCTGTAAATGAACTTTGGCAATGCTTCCTGATGAAAAATGAATGCAACAAAGACACCTAGAAAAGTGCTCACCATAAGTGACAATTGTATTGACATTTTCTGATGGGTCCCTTTTACTGCCATGAAACATTAAACATAGTACATTTCATTCTTTAGAAACAATGTGTCAGGGCAGTTGAGGATAAAAAGTGAAAGAGAACATCTTTAGCATGATAAATGGAAAAAGTAGGGAAGTGCTTAAGTACTCAAAATCCCTTTGAGGAATACTACATAGTAAGATGATAAGAAAAGACTTGTCAGTGATACAGATGTTATTTGGCAAGAGTATATGAGAAAATGAATAGATATTTAAGTGAATTAAATAATACATGTACTAGATACATGGATCTAACCTGAACTCACTTGCAAAACATTAGGTAAGAGAATTCAGTTACCTGGTTTCAAGAGTAATGCTGTTCAACATCTCACCCGGATATGGAAGATGGAAGATGGAAGATGAGTCCTCAAGAAAGGCAGGGAAACTAAGCTAGTCATCAGTGTCCTGGCCAGGAAGGACTGTCTGTGGGAGGAGGCACAGGTAGGGCTTCATGTCTGTGGCATCTCTGTTCAACGTGATGGTCATAAACTCACTCTTACTGTCTCGTTATCCATAGGGCTCAATATCCAAAGGTCCTCGTTAAGCCAGCTATCTTGCCACCACTGTGATCACAGGAATGCATATCCCCAAATGCCTACAGAAGTGAGGGCTTTGGTAAAGTTTTTTCTTGACCCCTGAAGCCAGGTGCATAGCATCTAGTTCTCTCCCTTGTTTCTGCTCATATTCATTTCATCAGCCTTGTGTGCATATGCTACTTGTCTAATAAATCCCAATATTCATTTAAAATTAAAAATGAATGATTTTCTTTAAATCTACTCATACCAGTATTCTAAGAACTTTTGTAAATACCACAATGTAACCCCATCCAGCACAACAGTAAAAAAAATTTAAAAATTACTGACATCAGGAAGACAAATTCCTCTTTTAGGTCTAAAAATATGTATCTATACTTTTATGTCTAAATAATAACTAATATGAGCTAAGATATTTTGACATTCCAAACATATGTGTTTTTTTTTTACATTTCATTAGGGTATATTAGTTGAACAGGGTGGTTTCATTAGGACATTTACATGCATGGTTACAATGTATCTTAATTAGATTCACACCCTACACCTTTTTCCCTCATCTTCCCTAACCCCTTCTTAGAGCAACTTCATCAAATTTCATTGTTCTATTAGATATACATAAATTACATGCACCATATTCACCTTCAGCAGTATTTATGTAATGTAAGATTGATGTTGACTAAACTTTAAGATTTTAAAAATATTTTTCACAAGTTGTAATCTGTTTTTACCACTATGACTCAGAATATAAACACACTAAGTGATGATTGCCTGGTTGGAATTACATTAACAGCTTTTCAAAATATTCAATGCTATCAATATAGATCCAATAATATCCTTTCCACAATGAGATTATGTTTTTAAATTATGTTTCTTCATTTTTTATAAAGCAAGGTGTTAATTTTATTGCAAGCCAACCTGTAATAATATTATTAAGACATGTCCAAATTCTCAGCAGATTTGGTCATAAACCATCATTACCAGGTAGAAATATTCCTCAAGTTGAAGTGCATTTTTAAACAATTTCTACTGAAGAACTTCAATATTTTACTTTGTTAACCAATATATTTAGTACCATTTTATTTCATTCCATATGAATTTGTAATTTTCAAAGTAATATTTGAAATTTTTTGCAGGATAGCATTAAGAGAACATTTCTCATCATTTGAACATTGTTCAATTTTTAAGAAAGGTAGAGTAGTAGACAATATATACATAACATAATCATGAGATTATAAAACAATTTCAATAACACCAGGAACCCCAGAGAATAGTAACAATGATAAAAGTATCCCAGTAACCAAAAATAAACAAAACAACAAAAGCAAATGTATCATTATGTGTGGGCTGAAGTCAAGGAAGTCTTAGTTTCAGATATATAGACTAAATAGACAGGGGATGTAGCTCAGTGGTGCTGCAATTACCTAGCATGCATAAGGTCCTGGATTATATCCCCAGTACTGCAAAAAAAGGGGGACTAAATGTGCTATGAGGAGATTAGTTGCCAAACACTTGTGCAGAACTTCTTTATTCAACAATATGCACTTATTTATATTTTATAGAGTCATAATAATTTAAAATATTCTGAGGTACACTATGAAGTTTAGATTCTTGTATCCATTAGGTATTAACTAAGAATAATTAACATATCTGTGTGAATATACCCACCACAATGAAACATTCATCATTTGTGGTGGGTATATTCACATTTCTCTCTTCTATTTTGAGATACACAATGTGTTAGTGTTAATTATATTCATAGTTCCATGCCATAAAAAACCCCAAACTTATTATCCCCGTTACATTGTACTGGTGAATGACTTCTCCCTCTCCCCCCATGAGAACAACATAGATTCCTTATCTTAGTAAGATTATGATATACTTTTACTTCTATGCTTGACTTACGGTTGACCAATTTAGCATAGTGTTCTCCAGGTCCATCCATATTGTCACCAGTGGCATTATTTCAATGCTTTTTAAAGCTGCATGCTATTTCATTTAACATACATTCCACATTTTCTTGTCTTTTCTTGTGTTGATGGACATTTAGGTTAATTCCCTATACTGACTATTGTGTAGTTTCATGGGAGTGCATGTGTATATTTTTCCCACATGTTGATTTCATATTTCTTGAGTACATACAGATGACTGGTTCTATTTTCTTTATAATGGCTCAGACATAAGAATTAAGTTTTTTATAATGTACTAATGTACGTTGTCACAAGCATTGCACGAGGCTTCCTCTTTCTCTACATCCTCACGGGCCCTTGTTATTCTTTGTATTTTTCTTAGCCTCCCTCACTGTGGTGATAAGGTATGTCATTGTAGGTTTGATTTGCAAATTTCTAATTAATGTTGTTGGTCATTGTTTCATATATCTGCTATCCATTTGTGTGCTTTCTTTTAAAAAATGTCTATTTCTCACTTCCCTTATTTTAATTGGGGCATTGTTAACATTCACTGATTTCCATACTTTATGTATTCTGAACATTAACCACTTCTCAAAGATGTAACTGATAACTATGTTTTCCCTTTCTGTTAGTTCATGTCTTGGATCTATTGAGTGTCTCCTCCATTTTGTGGAAGCCTTTTATTTTTATGTACTCTAATTTATCCTTGTTTGGTTCAGTATACTCTGCCTTGGAAGTAATTTCCAAAACTATTCTCCATGCCAAAGTCCTAAAACATTTCCTTGAGTCTTTCTCATAGAAACTTTATAGCTTGGGAATTCATCTAATCCTTTCATCTATTTTGAGTTGATATTTGAAACTGGTAATATGTAAGAGACTAATTTCATTCTTCTTCATAGAACTTTTTTGAGACATAGTAGTGAACTCAAAAGTTGAGTATGGTCTAGATTCATTACTGTGATTATAGAACACTTAACACATGTGGCAGAAAAATAGAAAGCACTGTAAATAAATAAATTAGTGGTAAACCCCAAAGTATAATGAAATATTAGAAGTGCAACATGCAACCCATTTACAGACATCATTCATTACAATTAACTTGATCAGGGTCATCAAGAAGTAATTTAATGCAATAAATTGTACAGACAAATACAAAAGGAGTGATGACAATGAACTAAATTTCTATGAAATTACTTTGGGGACAAATGTATACAACCCCAATGGTCAAAAATTGGATGTGTTAATCCGATCTCCCCCTCCTTTATAAAAAATACATGAAATTTATGGTAAGTATCCACACAGATAATTTCATCACAGTAAGCTCCTCTTTTTTGACTTAAGTAAGATTCACTCTTTTCCATGTAAGGCCACATTCACAAGGGAAACAGATTACCATATCTAAGGTTTGATTTGACACCCTGCATTCAAGTCAGGACAGAGAAACCTTTTGCATATCACAATGGATCAAAGGTGGGGCACTCAGTTTTCTGTCTATGACTTCATGTCAAGGTACCACACCTGTCATTTGCTGCAACCAGAAAGACACTCTGATTAGAACATGTCCCTTGAATAGGCCACCTCATGTGGAGTACAAAAATTCCTTGTAATAAAATTAATATCTTTAATTTCTCCTTTATTAGATTTGGGATTATTTTTCTTTGAGAACTAACAGCACCTTTACTAATAAAGTAGCAATACAATAAAACCATATCAAGCCACTGAGATAACATAATTATGTGAGTACTATAAGTAATAAAATTGAGTAGGGGAATGAAAACATGACATCATAAGGTGCACCTCAGTGGCTCCTTTATGAAGTATGAATATTCAGCTCATTTGCTTCGCAGCCCTGACAATGGAGTTAGCTCAATCTAGTTTTTAGATATAACATTGATCTTAAAGTTTCCCCTCTCCTATCCAATTTACACAAATTTCTTTCTTCTGAGACAGATCCATAAAGTTGATTAAATTAGAAACATCACCTCACCTCCTGCCTCAGTGGAAGCAGAGCAACAAGATGGACCATAGAAATTTAAATCATTTATAAGTTTTTAAATCACTATAATCTCTCACAACAGTACAAAAATCAAAGTCAGAATTGAAGCATAAACTGTAATGCACTTAGACTAATACCATCTATTCACTTTTAGAATAACTTGGAGATGAAGCAGTCAGATATTCTAGCTAACCAGTATTTCTGTCATTCTAATTAACTTTGGAAAGCTTAGCCCCAAATATATAATGAAACACAGATAAAACATATGTTAGGATGGGGCATGACTCAAGTGGTTGTCCACCTGCCTAGGTAGGAAGTGTGAGACTCTGAGTTCAAATCCCAATACCACTGAAAAAAAAGAAGGTATGCCAATGATGAGATGTCTCAAAGCTCCCTTTATTTCCCTGTTCCTGAAACTGTAGAAATATATAAAGGGGTTCAGCACTTGAGGGATGACAATATACATTATTGAAGCCATTACATTTTTGGTAGAAGAATAAGTAACCTCAAAACTCATATATACAACAAAACCTGTCCCATAGAATAAGGATATCGCTGAAAGGTGAGACCCACTAGTGGAAAAAGTTTTATGCCTTCTCCCCAATGATGGGATCCTCAAAAAAGAGGAGGAAATTTACTCATAAGAGAAAATAATCCCAACAAAAGGCATACCAACAAATAGACTTGACACTGGGTATAGGAGGGGGTTGTTGATGAAGGCATCAGAACAGGCTACTTGATGACCTGAGCAAGTTCACAGAAGATGCGGGGAATTTCCAGGTGTGTGCAGAAGGACAGGTGCAGCACCATCAGACTATGGAGCAGGGTGACAACAGTGCTAATAATCAGGATGAGAGGACCAGAAAGACACAGACACAAGGGTTCATGATGACTGTGTATCTCAGGGGGGTGACAAATGGCCATATAGTGATCATAGGCCACAATTGTCAAGGAGACAGTTTTCCAAACCACAAAAAATCAAGATAGAATCAATCTGGGTGAGACAGCCTACAGAAGTGATGCTTTGATCCTGGGTTTGGATGTTCACTAGTACCTTTGGAATTATGGTCATGCTTATGCAGATATCAGTTAATGTTGGGCTACAGAAAAAGAAGTACACAGGATTGTGGAGATGGGAGTGAGTGTTCACAGCCAGGATGATGAGCAGATTTCCCAGAATGATGACTTGATATGGACAGGAACAGGCTGAAGAGGAGAGGCTCCAATCCTGGATCATCTGCAGTCCCATGAGAAGGAATTCTGAAACAAGTTTCATTTGTTGGTTCCAAATTGCTGAAGAATATTATCAAAAACACTATGTGAAAATAAAATAATGAAAATGGTTCTTACAGAAACAAGAGCAGTATCAACTTGGAATATGGTAGATAAGAAAAATTTTTTGTGTAACCATATCATTGGTGTGTGTGGGGTACACTGTAAAATTCACAGAAGTGCTCACAACATATCTAAAAAAATTCACAACCCCATCATTATTCTTTATACTGCTTCACCCCATTCTTAAAATATTTTCAACAAATCTGATTTTTTCTATTTTCATACATAAGTACATAATATTTTCACCATATTAACCTTCCTACAAACTTTCCTTATATTTTCACTCTTCCCAATGATGCCAACACCAAGACAGGACCTGATGTACTTTCTTGCTCTCTTTCTTTGAAAAGATATTTTTGTTTGTTTAAGATATCTATTAAGGGAGTTTCATTATGACATTGCCATGTTTATATGTATTATATCCTGATTAGTTTATCTGCTCAATTTTTCTCCTTTCTATCTTAGTCCCATTTTATGGTGATTTCAACAGGTTTAAAAATTCTATATTCATTCTCATATAGAAAACATATCAACTATGTCACTTTCTTTACTTCCATCTTTTAACCCCTTCTCCTGTTGGTGATTAACTTTGAAAAGCTCTGGGGATGTGGACCAGTGATGTATATTTTAACAACCAAATGAATTTGTACATGCTGTCAGCTGCATGGACACGTGAGGGCATTTCATGGACCCAAAGCACACATTTAGTGGTAGGCCAGGACTGACAGAATTCCCATGTTCTGACTATTGAGTTGCGTGTTTTGACCAATTTCTGCTAATTTTTTCAGTCACTACTGAATATCTCAAAGATATAAAAATTTCCTTTTATGATCATTTTACTTTCTTCTTGAACATAGCCCTAGGTTTTCCTTTAATTTCTGGTTATGCCCACTTCTATCTGTTGATTTAATTGCAACAGATAGAAAGATTCTATAATGATGGACAGGAGCAAAGACTTCAAAATGTTGCCTTTAAACTTGAAGGCCATAACATTCTCCCAGGAAAAGACATCAATCTGCTTTAGCAATTAATTTTAAGTGAAGCTGTGTAACCATGTTGAAAAGATTCTCTGTCTTATTCTAAGGGAATTACTTCACTTAATGAGATGTGCAGCACATCATTAAATTAAACAAGCACCAAATAACTAAATTAGAGAAATAATGAATTGCAGAGTTGTCCATGCAAAGAGAAGGAAATAATATATGGTTTCCTCTTCAGAAGGCAGAGACTCACAGGTAACACAGACTTAGACAATCAGGCTTGTATCTGGAGGGCAGTGTCCTTCCCGTGCTATGGAAGAGAAGAGCAGCCATGGAAGCAATGGTTTTTTGTGTTCTTTTGGGAATAATCTTTAACAGGATGACAGACCTGGGTGTTCTTATTTGGTTTACAGGAAAAACCTGTTAGATGTTTTAATTTCCTGTGGTGTGATACTCATTTCACAATCTACTGCTACAACAGTATCATTGTATATCCTAAACAGGTACAGTTTTTTAGGAGGTGCAAATACACCTCCTAAATTTGGGGAAAACTCATGAGACTGTACTATGACTCCACCTCACTCCTGTTAGAATAGTTATCATCAAGAACACCCCCACAAGCAAATGTTGGTGAAGATGTGGGGGGAAAAGGAACCCTCATAAACTGCTGGTAGGATTGTAAGCTAGTACAGTCACTTTGGAAAAAAATATGGAGGATCCTTTAAAAACTAAACATAGATCTACCATATGATACAGCAATATCACTCCTAGGGATATATCCAAAGGTATGTGACTCATGTTATTACAAAGGCATCTTCACATCCATGTTTATTGCAGCACTATTCAAAAAAATCAAACTATGGAAACAGCCAAGATGCTCACTACTGACAAATGGATTAAGAAAATGTGGTATTTATACACAATGGAATTTTATTCAACCCCAACAAAAGAAATTTTGTCATTTGCAAGTAAATGGATGGAACCTGAAAATATTATCTTAAGAGAAGTTAGCCAGGCTCAGAAGGCCAAAAATCACATGTTCTCCCTCATATGCAGATTATAAACCTAACACAAATGCAGTAATATTATTGGACATGGGTCAGATACTAAGGGGAGAATGCACACGAGAGGAATAGAGAAAGGGAAGGAAACCTGAAACTTGAATGTGGTTCATGTGCTATCTGTAGAGAGGTGAATATAGTAATCTTAAACTGGTAGAGGTCACTATGGGAAGGGGACTAGGAAGTAGTAAGGAGGTCTGGTAAAGATGAACCAATGTGTGTTGCAGTACACATGTGCATGGAAGAAATGCTAAGATTCTCTTTGTATAGCTACCTTTATCTTAACCTAGCAAAACCACTAAGTCTTTCTTATTATCTCTTATGTTTTCTCTTCAACAAACAGAATTGATAACAAGAGCTCAGAACAGGTTCTGCCTGGAAGTGAGGGAACGTGGCCCAAACAATGTATAGTAAATATAAATATGATAAAATAAAAAAGCCACTATCATGGCAAATAACTTCATTTAAGTAAATAAATAAAATTTAAATTGTGAACATTTTTTTGGGCTAAACCATGGCATTTATAGGTGTTTTTACAATTTATTGAATTATATTTGAGTTCACCCCCTCCATCATTCTCCTTTATCTTCCTTCCACCATTCCTGGAATAACATTCAACAGGTCTCAATTTTCCATTTGCATACACGTGTGCACCATATTTGCATCACATTCACCCTCCTATACCCCACATCCTCCCTCCTTTCACTGGTACCAACCCTCCCAGACAGAACCTTTTTGGAGAAGGCACTTCTAACGCATCTGTTCACATTGTTTTCATTATGTTCTTACTAGATGAAAATAATGGTGAGGGATTCTTTTTATTAAAGAATAAAGATTAAAAGTGACAAAAATATGAATAGAACAAAAGCATACCTCATGGGGGAGGGACTGTGGAGTATTTTTGCTTACTTTGTGTGTCAACATCTCTGTGTGTGTGTGTGTGTGTGTGTGTGTGTGTGTGTGAGTGAGAGAGAGAGATTGAGAGAAGGGAAGAGGGAGGGAGAGTCAAGAGAGGGCTGTGCTGGGAAAGTTGTAAGGAAAAAGAGAAGACTGTTAGCATAATAATTCAAATTCTAATTTTACAGAAGAAGTCCATTCCTAAAATGAACTCAGTGAATACTAGTTTGTAGAAAAGATGTAGGAAGGTAAGAAATATCAATGACACCATTACACTTTCAACTAGACAGATGATCACATATATAGCAATGAAAATGAAATAAATAACAAAAGACTTAGATTTTTGAATCATAAACATGAATACTTAATCTAGAAAAATGTTTATGTGAAAAAAATTACACACTGAGAGGATTTTAAGTAATACTGAATCTGCTTTGGTAAGTGTATTTACATTATGGATTATGCATGCATAATAAATTGTACAGAGAATAAAAAAGATCTGGTTCCTGAACAGTCAACAGTACAATATTCACATACCTCACCATTCCTATTTGGTTGTTTTTATTACAAGGTATAATGGCAGGAAATATCATTCATGTAATTTCACAAATTTGATTATTACTTCCCTTGGGATATTACCACACTGCTATGATATGCTATGATATACATGATTGTCCCTAATTTTTCTTGTATTTTACAGTATTCTTCCAAGTAATAAATATGCATTGGCTTACATTTCATATAACAGAATCTTACTATACATAGCATTTGTAATTGTCAGTTTTCAGTAATCTATTTTAACCAACAATGTATTTCATTCTCCTTCATTAACCTTAAGTACATGAGTATTCCATTACATTAACACAATATAATTTATGTATATATTCCCTAAATATTAGCTAAACTGGATACTACATTTGTTTACTGACTACATGTATAATAACCCTTGGGAGACACTACCACAATTGAGACAATACCTCACTTGGGAAGGGAAAACGAGGAATAGAGAGGTATACCAATATGCTAAGTTAAATAAAATCCTTGTTTTGTTAATACATTTATAGAGACCTGAACTACTTATGTCAAAACAGCAACATTTGTTAATTCCGGAAAGAGGTGAGGTGTGGCCATGTGTTGTTACTGATGCTGCCATTGTTGTTAATTACAGTTTTTCTGCTGCTCCTTTCTAAAACATTTGGTAGTTTTAGTTGGGAAAACAAGAAGACCATGAAGTTGCCATCTGCGTCTTTTCACCTCTTTCTGATGAGTCATTATAGCCCCCACAACAGGATTGGAAACATTCTTTCCATGTAATGATGAATAACAGCAAATAGAATAGAAAGGGAACTTGTCTTTCTGGGCTAAATTCTATCCCCCTCATGTTTCGTATGCTGAAACACTCTACCAGTCCTCATATATTGAAATCTTAATCAACACTACTTCAGAGCATGACTATATTTTGAGATGGTTTTTGAAGAGATAATCACTTTGGGATGCATCCTTTTATAGGAGCCCTAAGTCACTTTGACTGTGGTCCTTATAAGAAAAAGGCAAATGAACACAGATAACCATAGTAGCAGGACAACATGTAAACAAGCCAGACAGTAGCATCTAAAAGCCAGGGAGAAATGCCTAGGAAGAAATTACTGCTACTGATATTTGAACTTTGCACTTGTATCTACAGAACTGTGAGAAAATAACCTTCTAATATTCAGCCATCAGTTTGTGGGTTTTTTTGTGGAAAAGTAGCAAAAATAATACTTTGATCAAAGCCCCGACCAACAATACCACAGGAATGCAACTACATATCAGTACATTTGGAAACAGTCATGCTTATAAAGGGCAGATTTCGGCTCTGAAGGAAAAACCCTGTTCATATAGAGAGAATGAGCCATTGGAATGAGAGCTAGATTTGCTTGGTACCAATGTGCATAATAATTTGTGAAGAGGATAACACATAGCTGACAGCAGAGGCATGAGGGACTTTGTCTCAACATCATACACATGTCCTCTCTTCATTCCTTATCCGGGATGATGTTTCTATAAATCATCTGCTCTCATTTCCAAGGCATTTAATAGGGACATTCAGTTATCTGGATGAGTTTACTGGCAATTATGGTCTGCATCTCACCTGGATATTGAAGACAGGAGCTCTGTTCTCAGGACAGGAAGACACATTGCTTGATACAACAGAATCTTCGTCAGGAAGGATCATGTCTGGATGGAGGCTCAGATTTGCTTCATACTGGGCAAGTTTATTGAATACATGCCAACTTGTATGTCTCTGAATGCCTGGTGCTCAATATCCAATTGTCTTCATTAGACCAGCTATTTTACTATTATTTAGATCCCCAGAGTGTATACCCTTAAATACTAATTGTACAAATTTTAAGAATTGAATTGAGTAGGTTGATTTCCTGACCCTTGAGGACAATCACACAACATCTGTGCATTGTGTCTAGTGAACTCCATTTGATGGACCCCATGGCATTTTTCTAGCACTTGGGGTATTGTTTTTTAAAAGCCTTTCTGCCCTGTACTTTTTCTTCTTTCTTTCCTTTCCTTTTTTTTCTTTTTCATTTACTAATTTTGCAGGGCTGTTAATGGAAATGAAGGCTTTGTGCATTCTAGGAAAGCACTGATTTGTATACTAGTCCTTGGTTTCTGAGACTATCTTTCATTGTATATCCTACAATTTACAACCCTAAATTGGGGTTTTGCACTCGAAATCCGCCTGCAATTGTTTCTGGATTGTTGGATGACAGAAATTTCCTACCATATCTATCCTATAATTTAAAAGACAAAATTCTAGTCTGTTTTCTTTGATGAAAGACAAGTTCAAAAAGTGTGGATAGGGCTGTTTTCACCTATTTAGCATTTTATAAATACCTCTACAAATTAGATCACATATTTTCACTGCATACTTTTCCTCACATTGGGGAACAATGAGATAAAACTACAATTCTTCTGTTTTCATTATAATGTCACTAAAAGCCCATCATATGCACCCATGTTCATATACTCAGCAATTATGCTTAGGTTTAAAACAAAATAGATGGAGAGGATACTAAATGTTAATGTTCATTTTTAAACCTTTCATATTTAAATTCAGTATTCTCAAATGTTTATCACATATTTATCTTATTGTAACTTCTTGTATATAAACTTTTATTTTTTAAGACATACTATTGATGTTTATGGGAAAATAATACTATGTCTTACCTTGGCATCTTAATCACATATAATTTGTACCAATGTCAATATTAGATTAATTATAAGAATGCATCTATTAATTTATACAAGATCACTTCTTCCATGTACCACAAAGAGAATAGTAATACTTAAAAGCAATGAATGCACATATGAATAAATGAATGAAGAAAAAAACAGAAAAAATATAAGATAGCTTTCCAGATACCAAAAACAGAAACTCCAACATGTTATGGGGTGTTGGTAGGAGCTATGAAGCTCTGGATTCATCTCCATGAGAGAGATTATAATAAAGAGTAAATATCCTAAAGATTTGTTACCAAGGGCAGAGGTCAATTTAATTTATTTGAAAAATATGAATGAGGAGTCAAGCCCTGCCTACATTCATGACTGTGGATCTAGAAGAAATAAACTTTTAAGAAAAATTGGGTGAATACAGTGCAAAAATATGTACATATATATGCAAATGCAAAAATGAGACCTGTTGAAACCATTCCAGGAATGGGAGTGATGTGGTTAAAGGTGAGCAATGGAGAGGGTGAATTTAAATATGATTTATTTGATACATCAGAATTGTGTAGATGCCACAATGCACCACCACACAGAGCAATAAAAAAATTAAAATATCCAAGATAACACTTAGCTAGTATCTCTGTTGAGTTGGTGGGTAGATTTGTGACACTCTTCATATCAGTGTGTAGCAGAGAGTCTAAATTCATAAGTAGAAACATGCATGGTGATAGGTGAGGTTAACCTTGATCCAGACAGGTGAGAACTTAGGTAAAAGCCTAATTGGATTGCATCAGAAAATTATGGATGGATAAAAATTAGAGAGAGTTAACAGGAGATCTCACTTGAAGAGTTTTGCTATTGAGGGATAATAGGTATGGGACTGTACCTAAAGCAGGATGATAGGCTAAGGAAGAATTTTAGGTGGAGATTCAGAAGCATTGGATGGAAAATTGATCATGGAGGAAGAAGATGAGAGGGTCTACACAGCTATGCCCTAAAATAATCAAGAGTGAATGAATTCAAAACACAAGGAAGAAAGTTGTCCTAACATGCATCTATAACTGCATCTGAAATTATCTCTCAAAAATATAAATAAAGCAAATCATCTTGGACACATGAAATATTTTAAATCTATCAATGCTCTATGTACTGAACAAATTCTGCTCAAAAGCTTTATGTGTATCACAATGAAACCCCTATGTACAACTATTATATGCCAGTAAAAATATAAAAAAGAGAGAGTTGTATATAGAAATTTAACCAGCAAGTAATGCAGAGTGAATTATAAGGATAAAGGAAAGTTTCTTCAGTAAGTATAGCTAAAAACTTTCTGCTAACTTACTTTCACCTATTCTCTTCTAGGATATTTAATGCTCGTTACCTGGATTGACTAACTTTTTAAGTTTTGGATATGAATCTATTGAGCTCCTTGATATTAATCAAATTATCTTTTATGTTTGGGTTCATATTGTGTTATTTGCAGTGATTTTGAATGATCAGATAGTCTATGTCTTTTTATATTTTTTGGCATTATTATTTGAAATTATGTAGATAAGAGGATGCAAGAGAAACAACAATAACCTCTGGTGATATATCAAAATATTCAATTTAAGAGTTTGTTATATAATTGACATGGTGTGAAAAATATTGATAAACACTTGAGAACACTGAATTCATAAAAGATAAACTATTTATAAATGAGTATTAACATAAAGAAGAATTTTCACCTATTATGATTTAATTATCATTATGTCTACTAGGAGTATGGATAATCTGGAATATTACAGATTTGACAGTGATTTTGTAATTAATGAAAACTTTATTCAAAACAATCAATTTCAACCCATGAGCACCTAATATGGAGTAAAATATTGCCTATAATTATTGCAAATAAATTTGAATAGGTATTTTATGAAACTGTAAAAGTATTTAATACACTTTTATCTGTCAGTCATAGTTTTAATAGACTATAGATTATAGATTATAATCTACTGATTTAAAAATGAACATTATAGTTCAGGAAACATGCAATGTTTCTAACATTCTCCACTGGGTGTTTGCATTTTTACAGTGTCTTGTAAATGTACTTTGATACTCACATATGAAGCTGTTTTTCTGCACATAAAATTATAGTCAGGCTTCTCAAATTCCATTGCTTGTAACTAATAAGGCAAGACTGGGCATGAGTTAGAGATGTTGGATGGTATATGTACATATTGAAGGCGTTTGAAATGTAGGTAATAAAATGGGTGGTGAGAAATAGGTGATTAACTTGGTTTTCATCTAATACCTCACCTCTTCTGAATTCTGTCTTTCTAAATTATTGGTCATTAAGGATTCACACTACCATGGTTTCCTAAAGACAGTAAAGGTGCTGTCCAATGAGGAGCATTGGATATTTGGCCCACAAGGAAGCAGGAATGAAAATACTCTGTGACCCCCCTCAAAACAGTCCTTCTTAGTCAGGAAGCATTGCCTGTGCATACCCTCAGAGACGTGTTCATAGGATGGAGATCAGTCCTCTCTTGGTCTCTCTTCCCTTCTTTAGAACAGGTCATTTGTGTCCATCTACAAACCATGGAAGTTGAAATGCCTTCTTCCACAATGATGCCAGCCAAGTAATCCAAAGTCTCATAGGTAAGGATTTGGGAATAAGGTATGTGTTTAGGACAGTTTCAACCAGGTTAGGCTGTAAGGAAAATGCAAGAGATAAATAAAACCAACTTCCCCATCATACTCATGTCTAAGTGCCTTTCATCATTGTGCCATGTCCTTTTGTACTGTTGTGCAAATACTCAATTCAGTTATAATTCTGTTTTGGTCTACCCTGGCTATAGTGACAGAAAGCATTTTCCTTTTAAGGATAAATAACCCACCTTATCTCTAACAGCATTATTATGATAAAATTCTATTATGTTTACTTGCATCCCTTGTGTGGTGGTGGTAAGCTTAACCTTATCTGTCCATCACCTCACCATACATGTTTATGCAGAAGAACTCTGTTATCTTCTCTGTTTTCTGGTGTTGAATAGTAAGGGAAGAAAGTGTAGACCTACAACGTAGGTAGTCTTTCTTGTCCAACTGTTCCTTATTTAAAACCCACAAAATGGGGAATAAGAAAAGTACATACAGCAGGTGAATTTAATCAAAGTACACACTCTCCCCTTTGCAGAATTAATATATTCTAGGAAAAACTCTAAAATATTTTAAATTGCAACAGCCACAGACATAATGTAATAATTTATAAAAATCATCAACTTTTTTCTGAAACTAACAAATGTTGATGCTTTGCTGTACCAGTTGCATGTGTAACTGTAATGTGTATACTGAAAGAAGCCATAATGTTCCCCTCCATTATGCTCTATCATTTCTTAAAAGCAACAACAATGAAATTGTTACCCCTCTGCATAGTTTCATATTGTATGTGTATCCATCTTTATCTGAAGTATAAAATGGAAATTCCTTACTATCCATCAGAGCAGAATTGGAGAAATAAATTGTGATGTGGCAGTATAGCAGAGTACTCCATGGTAGGCAACATTAATGAAGCAGAACTGGTCATATCAGCATTGATAAAATGTATAACAATGACAATATTGAAATGGCATGCACAGGTAGGTATTTTTTATAGAGAGCTTTGTTGAATGTCAAATAATAATTCCATCCCTTATGCAATAATAATAGAAAATTAATAAAAACTGTAGAGTATCATGTTCATGAATTTAGTGTACTCACTGCACTGGGGAATTAATGGAAACAAAATTCTACAAGAAACCCTGTTTCAAGTACATACATGGTTATTGAGATGTTTAATGTTATTTCACATAGTTTTTTGTTAATTTTCAATAAGATATAATCATGTTTGCTTGATAAATGTTTTAAAATTTCTCAAAATAATAAATTTTTCAAGTATACTTTACTGTAAAATTTTTCTTCCATGGGTTTTCAGTGCATGTATATTGATCTGTATTCCTGATTTATTTTTAATTTTTTAAAGCTTTCATTTTTTTTATTATTCATTCATTCATTCACATGTGCACACAATGTTTGGGTCATTTCTCTCCCCTGCTCCCCCTTCTCCCCTCAGTTCCAGGCAGGGCCTGTTCTGTCTTTATCACTAGTTTTGTTGAAGAAAAGAGACAAGCCTAATAAGAAAGACAAGGTGTTTTTGCTAGTTGAGTTAAGGACAGCTTACAAAAATATTCCTAGCATTGCTTTCGTGTACATGTGTTATGACCCATGTTGATTCATCTCTAACTGATCTTTACACTGGCTTCTGATCCCCATCTCTTGATAACCTCTGTTACTTTAAGATTTCTGTATTAGCTCCTCAGGAGTGGGGACATCAAACACTTTCATGTTTTGGGTTTTCTACCTATTTCTTTATCACCAGTATGTGCTCTCCCCTTGTCATGTGATCCAAGTCCAACAACATTGCTGTATTTGCCCTAGATCTAAAGTCCACATATGAGGGAGAACATACAATTTTTGGTCTTCTGAGCCAGGCTGACCTCGCTCAGAATATTGTTCTCTAGTTCCATTCATTTACCTGCAACTGATGGTATTTCATTCTTCTTCATGGCTGAGTAAAATTCCATTGTGTACAACAAGTACCACATTTTCTTGATCCATTCATCAATAGTGGGGCATCTTGGTTGTTTCCATAATTTGGGTATTGTGACAATTTTGTCATTGAGCTCATTTTAACTCTAGTACATCCATGCCAAATGAATGTTGGCATCATTGTTATTTCCTTCCTTTGCTTTGTATATAACCAATACTCCCATGGGAAAGTGGAGCACATGGAATCCATTACCACTAAAATTTGTAGCTATAAGGCCAAGGACATTCTCTCTCTCTTTCTTTTTTATCAGTTTGCCCCATTGACCATTTCTCCTCTAGGGTAGAAACATGTCAGATGCTTTTATCAAAGAAAAAATCCCAAAGTGAACTGTTGGTATGCAGTTTGCAACTGCTGAGCACTATTGCAGTGGTTTTCCGTCTCAACATTGCAACAACTGCTTCTGCCTTGCTCTGTCTTTATTAACATCTCTCACTTCTGTCTTCTTCATTACACTGAATATCCTCTCTTTTCCCATACTGGATAAAATGTGTAGCAATAAAACAGAAAATGTGATTGTGCTTTCCCTGAAAATTCTACAAAGCTTCACATCAGCATATATACCAAAAATCAACTATACCAAACCTAAGCATCAACTTGTATTTCAATGTAGTCACACATGCATGTAATTCTGTCTTCAATCCTTGGTAAATGAGGAAAATTTTCAACTCTGTGATACTCTCAGATTCTTCATTCATATAAAGAGAAGTATTAAAAAAACTAATGAAAAATATTGAAAGAACAAGTAATGATAAGAAAACACTTCAAGCATAACATTTGACATGTGAGACACTTAATATGTCCATTGTGATTAATTCTTGCCCATTAGCACTGGCAAGGACAAGACCAGACTACCTTGCACCATTCATTATGAAAGGGATGTGATGGGTGGGACAAAATGCAGAGAGATGAAATAAAGAAAGAATACCTTCAGTGTGGTTGCTGAAAATGTCAGGAAAAAAATCAATGCAATAAAACTCTCATTGAGAATCTAGTGTACATAGTGAAGCAGTAAAAGTTTATGTCAATAAACACTAATGTTTGATTCTTGTATACACATAATCTGACTGGTAATAAAATACATAATACCTACATGTAGCCACTAAAAAAGGTTAGATAAGGAATTTGACAAAAAGGACATATGTAGAACACATAATTTAAGAATTTTTAAAGCTGAACAAAGTGGCTCACATCTATAATCCCACCTAGTCAAGAGGCAGAGATCAGGATGATCATGGGTTGTAGCCAACCCAAGGATAAAGTAAGCAAGACCCCCATCTCAACCAAATCCTGGGCATGGTGTTGCATGCCTGTTATCTAAGCAGAGAGGAATGCATAAATAGGAGGACCACACACTTGACTGGAGCAGACAAAAATGTGGACAGCTTATATGAAAAATAGCTAAAGCATAAAGATCTAGGGGCATGGCTTAAGTGGTAAAGCATCTACCTAGCAAGAGCTAGCACCTAAGTTCAAACCCCATAACTGCCAAAAGCAGTTATGAGAAAGAGTTGGGGTGTACCTCATGTGGCAAAATGCTTATTTGGCATGCATGAGGCCAACCCTGAGTACTGCAAAAAACCACAGATAATAAAATTTTGATTTCTTATGCAATTTGTTAAATATTCCAAAAATGGTGATAATGATCTAAAGAACTGAATATCTATTACTAATAATTAGACTAGAATATATTGCCACTTTACATTATATATTGTTAAAATATTATACATTTACTTTTCAAAAGATTTGATCCAATCATATGAAATCTATGCATCTTTGCTTTCCCAACAGTACAACTATACTGAAGATGCTGTTCATTATTCTCCTTACCTGTGTGTGCAGTTCACTTGCATATTAAAATTTCATGTACTGTCAATGTTGTTTTGTCACTGGTTTTCAGTAATCTATTTGAGAACAATTAAATTATGAACTTCACTCTGCAAAAGTAATGAGAATGGAGTGGAACATAAATAGTATATTATACTAGTGCATATGATTTTTTTATTTCAAGAAAAGAACTCAGACAGCAATACATCATCATTGGATAATTCTAGAAGCATGCATAACTGCTATTTCTACTATTCTGTGATAGCAGAATCTATCTTGGAATCTGCCTTGTTCTCCCCTTCTTCTTTCTAAGAATGCTGATACAGAAGAAGTGGTGTCACCCAAATATTTGTTGTAATTAGAGGAATAATGACCCAGGAAATGAAAAGTAAGAATACACTGACCATATATATTTCCCTTGCCAAATAAATTATAAGTTAAAGAATCTTAGAAGATCCTTCAAAATCGAGCAAGAGTAGATTGCTGTAGAGAATAAATGTCCCTAGACTTAGGTTCAGACTAGGAAATTAGCAGAATGAAAGCTGCTCATGTGTTGGTGAATCAGAAGAGACACACATGTGAAGATGGTGAATGATCGAGCAGACGACTCACAAGTGACAGAATTCTCTCAACTTCCTTGTGTCCTCCCCTCACAGCTTCCTGAAATGGCATCCTTATAGATAAGGAGGTCACTACTGTAAAACATAAACTAGGAGAGTTCACATTACCTCAGAGCAGACACTAATGGCATTCAGTTCTACTGTGGATCTGAAGGATGGAAATGAATGTTCGCTTTCCAAGAACACTGAAACACAGAGAAGCACCTGTCTCCTTTGTCAAAATGATGATCTGAAACTCAGGTTAGATGTGCTGCTAACAGATTGGCTGTTGAGTGGGTGGTCACTTAAAGACTGCTGCAATGCTTGTGGTCCTTGGGGCTTCAATGTGCTCGGCTCATTAGTCAAACTCTTTTATTCCCATGTGATTACTGAGCAGCACAAATCCTTAAAGGAGCCAGGTGAAATGATGAAGAACCAATGATGAAGAACATGGATTTGGAAAATCCTTCTACTCAGAGGAACCAGGTGGATACCTACTCCTTCCTTCTCCCATTTTGGCTCACAACCATTTTAATTTCTTACAAACATTAACATATCTTTGTGCTGTTATTGAATTCTAGTCTTCCTTAACCTATGATAATAACAATGACAGAAATGTTGAAAGTATATTTAGTTTGGAAATAGATTTTATATGACTAGATATATCAATTACCTGTATAAATGAACATGATGATATAATGAAGATGTGCTAGAAATGCAAATGATGATTTATTTTTAATTATTTAAAGAATGTCACTGGTAGTTTTATGAGGATTTCATTGAATCTATGGAGCACTTTAGTCAGCATGGACATTTTAATACTCTTAACTGTTCCAATCCATGAACTTGTGAGGACCTTTTGCCTTTTATTGTCTTCTATCATTTCTTTTTTTATTGCTTTAAGCTTTCATGTAAAAAGTCTTTTGCATACTTAGTTAAATTTATTCCAAGATATTTTGTGGCTATTGTGATTATGACTTATTCTCTGATTTCTTTGTCAGAGGATTCATTGCTGACACATGAAAAAGGTATATATTTTTGCATGGTGATTTTTTATCATACCACTCTACTGAATTTATTTATTAGTTTTAATAGTCTGTGGATTAATGGGATAATTTGATCATGTAAAAAAGATATGAGAAACTTTCCTGAAGTATGTCCTAAGAAAGGCAAGAGTGAATGGGTTCTATGCCCATATGTTTATCCTGACAAAATTCGTGTAAAACTAAGCACATTTGTTTGTCATAGTAACAAATAAACAAAACATCTTGGACACATGAATATCTTAATATTTTCAATTTCATCAATAATATAATAATTGCCAAAAATTAAACAATAGTATATGTAATTTCAACCAAACAATCAGATTTATCTACAAAACTGGAGGGAAAATACAGTAAATTTTCTAACACATTTTATAAGACCACCACAATATAGATGCTGAAATAAGACAAGGTCAGAATAAGAAAATAATAAATGAAAACACCTTAATACCTAAAAAATTAACATATTACACTGCCTCCTTATCATTCCTGCTGACTACTTTTCTTTCTACATATGCATGCATATAACTCTTAATCAACAGTGACTGATATCACAAAATATCACAGGTTAGGCACTTTAAATAATAGATTATTATTTGTTAGAATTCTGTATATTTCAAAGTCCAAGAGTGATGAGCCAGAAGTTCAGACTCTGACAATGGCCCTTTTCAGAGTTTACACCTGGTCAATTTTCAGTTGTCTCTTTACACTTAACAGATTCTCTTCTTCTTCTTACAAGAAAAGATCCTGTTATAGGACTTCACACATGTGACTTTGTTAAAACCTAATCACCTCAACAATCCCACTAACTAGTACCATCACTCTTGTGTAAAAATATAAATTATAAGAAAATAATTTATCCTGTGACAGAAGGTAATATGTGATTGTAAATTTATTGACAAAACAGCCCTTATTAGCATGTCAAACTTAGTGCTAGCAGATGGGATTAAGTAATCAAGGCAGGAGATGTTAGAACAGGTATAGAAAAACAATTACTCAGAAAAAACACAGTCCACAAAAAATAAACACAAGTAAGTATTTTCTTCATTGCTGAATTACCATTAGATAAAACATAAGGACAATTTAATAAAAGATAATAAGAAATAAAAATGAACTTGAATTCTTGTCCCACATCAAAGCAAAAATAAATTTCATGTGCTTTCAGCCTCAATTGCAAAAGGCAAGAAAATGTCCTTTATGGAGGCAAGTAGGGATTTAAAAATTAAGGCCTATTTACAGATCAAAAGGGAAAATATTTAAAAATTAATCCATGTTCAGACCTTGCACTTGTGGGCAAGATGTGGTGCAGTCCTAAAGAATAATATATAGGTGTATATATTTTACCTATCTATGTATAATTAAATATTAAATATATATAAGTTATATATGTATATATTTGAAGCATTGCTATCCCAAACACATGAAATAATATGAGTATGTTCTTTATAAACAGCAAGCAGCCCAGAGTTAACACCCTAGACACATATTTCACAAGAAGAATCTGAATGGCCTATTATGTGTGTAATGACTTTGAACTTAAATGCCAATTTACACTACTTAGACTGAAAAGGTAAAGGAAATGTTTAGGAGAATATTTGGAACATTAATCATATCTACAGGGAAGTGAAGTTAGGAAACTCTTTGAAATGACTCAAAGTGGAAAAGCTACTATCTTATAGTTAATAATTATAACCTAAGTCTAAGACTATTTTCCCTCAGAGGATATGAAGAACACTCTAACAGACTTTTTGCAATGGTAGAAAAATAACCACCAAAATTTAATCAACTTCAGAAATAGATCTTATTTTAATGTCATCCTACCAAACATGAAAGTATAGAACATGGAATATATGTGCAAAACCATTAAGTCCAACAACATAATTGATTCTGAAGCAAAAGAATGAAAATAATATGGCCTGAAATTCATCCTTCAAGTTTAATATATAATAGGATCAAATAAAAGCACATTTATGTAATAAGTTATGTAAAAGTACATCTACGGAAATGATAAAACATTCATTTGAGTCTATTCAAATGAATGTTTTGTAGGGAAAAAGTGATCAAATACTGACAGTAAAATGTTGTCTCCATAAATCTAGTTTCTGTAGCTAAAATTACTCCTTTTTAATTTCATCTCCACTTCTTTCATATTAAGGAAAATTCTTTTACATTAAAGTACACCTAGACAGTGCAGGAATAATTCTTTTACAAATCCCCCTTTATCAAACTGTACCATTCACCAATTATTATATAAGCTAATAACAAGTTAGTGAGTCAAGATCATAGAAGATTTTGTGACCCAACATAAAAAGTACTATAGAGATATATACTGGGTTTTCCTTTTTTATTAGCATATGTTAATTTTACAAAAAGATTTCACTGAGATATTTGCATGCATGCATATATTATGCCTTCAACAAATTCACCTGTTCTATTTCTCTTTATCTTCACTCCCTCTTTTTTAAACAATTCTAATGTGTTTCATTATTCTGTTTACATGTGTATGTAAGTACTTTGATCATGTTGTGTTTGACACATGGAAAAGTTACTTATCAGTGGACCCAGGGACAGAAACTGTTTTCTGTCTCTGGCATCATGGATGTTAGATGTCACACCGGATACCGACATTTGCTGCAGTCACTTGGAGGTGATCAAGTCCTCGGATGAGGACATTTCATGGAGGGTGAAAGAAATCTTCTCTCTATTCCAGTTCATTACTTATCTTTTACACCATTGAATTCGAAGGCTACCCTTTGTACATTTAGTAATGTAGGATCTTTTTTTCTTCTTAGGGTTGAAGACATTCTCATTAATGAACTTCAAAATAATTTCAAATGTAATTTGTAATTTGAGTATCATGTAATTATACTCATTTAGGGTGACACTGAACATGGTGAATATTCTTATCATTAAAGGATGTGTTTTGCCACTGTAAGGTTTCAGTATTTTATTCTACTTCTTTGTCTCACAGGAGATTAAATTTAGAATGTACTTCTAAAGGCACTAGACATGATCAGATGGAGGATATTTTAATATGATCATGGTTTATTTTAATAGTTTTCTGCCTTGTACACTAACTCCAACTTGCCTTTTTCTCTGGGAGTTCCAGAAAAAAACAATTACTTAAACTAGTCTCAGGTTCTGTGGAAGCCAAGCAAAACTAATGTTTAGAGTTGACTCAACGGGTGAAAACTCACAAAACTAGAGGCAAAGCAAATTCAGGGTTATATCCAAGTTAAAATATATTTGGTCATCATATAACACAGTTATTTTTAAAAATGTAATGACATAAGGCACATGCATTCAGGCCAACAAGGAGTCCTATGAGTTTTATTTTCCCTAGAAAACCAAGTACAAAGCAATGACACATCAAAGTAGAGAAGCAGTCTTACCAAATAGTTTTCTCAAGGCTTCCTTCATGTCTTTGTTTCTCAAGCTGTAGATAAAGGGGTTCACCATTTGAGGGACAACAGGATACATCATGGAAGCCACTGCAATCTTTTTGGGTGTGTTGGTAACTGCTGAGCTAATGTATACTCCAACAACTGTACCATAGAACTGGATTTTCACATGTTATAGACTGAAACAAGAACCTTATCTCTCACACTGTACTAAAATCAATTGTAAGTGGATCAATTATCATAATTTAAGGCTTGAAATTTTGAAATGAATACAGCTAAACCTAGGGAAAGCACCTGAAATTATCAACATGAGTAATGACTTTCTGAACATTACTCTAATTCCTAAGGAAATAAGAGAAAAATTTGCCAAATGGGAGTATATTGAACTAAAAATCTGCAGAACACAGAAAAGATTTACCAGAATAAAGAATCAACTACAAAATGGTAGAAAACCATTTCTAGCTATTCATAAAATGTATTTGAGGAAACTTAACAACACTCATTTTGTTTAGCAGGCAAATCTGGGCCTTATAAGCAAATAAAGTAACCAATGACAATTTCCTAAGCCAATAAAGAATGGTCATTTTCAAATCACAGCCAACGAGAAATGCTGCATAAAACAGAATTGCATTTATGTTAAATTCATGAACATACCAACTCAGACTCCTCAAACTTCAACCATTGATATTTTATGAACATTGAAAGGCATTATTAATGTGACAAAATGAAGCAGACTGAGCGTTAAACCTCTTATATACTTATATTATTGATAGATGTTGTGGACACCAAGCTGAAACAATACTTTCAACAATACAGACAGAGGTTAACACTAAGTCAAATATGATGGTAAATGTGGTTAGGGAAAATATCAAAATTTTTGGTAACTGGTTGATTGGATGCAGGAAATAAGACAGAAGTCTAAAATTTAGAACAATGTGTGGAGAAGGGCTGGTGACTCCTCAGAATAAAACTCATTGGAAAGAAGCACTAGATTCCAAAGAGTGAGACATGGAAACAAGAAGACATGGAGAAATACTGGACTCAGCAAAAACTAAAATTCCTTCACGTTACAGGTGCATTGCAAGGGCTGGGTAAATACGATATTGCCATATTTCAGTTCTAGAGGAAAATTCTAGATCTCACTTTTCTCTGCTTTTTTTTCTATCCTTCTTAATCTGTCACTGTGACTCACCAACTCTCTCATGTTTATACATGATGATTTTTACTCTCCATAATCAATCCATAAGAAGTCCATTTAGATTTTCACTAAGGCTATAATGAGATAATTACGTGAGATGAGGGACAGAACCACATTTAAAGTCTTTAGCTTTTCAATGGTGAGATCATTAGAGCTCCATAATAAATACATTTTTCTATTATCTTTCCAGTCTGGAAATTATTTTGCACACTTGAGGAACAGAGAAGAATGGAAATTTTTCAAACAACTTTGTGTCAGTGTAGACAGCAATAGAGAGAAATAGATTTATTTCTGCCTAATGATACTTACTACTTCTTGGTTTGATGGTTACAAAGAATCCCCAAAGGAAATGTTAATTTCTATAAAAAATAAATCCCAGGCATCATCTAACTATGACACCAACTCTGACAAGTCATTGGAAATTTAATGGATACTTTGACTCTACAAAAGAAAAAATCCTTTGTCTGATTTTTTATAATTGTTTTTAATGTTAATTTTTCTTAAATAATGTTAATATAATTTGTTTTTAAATTGGCATATAAAAGTATGTATTTACATAGATTTGGGTAATTTTCTGCTATGATTTCATTGAATAGATTTTCTATGCCTTTGCTTTGTATTTTTGCTCCTTCTTCCATGCCACTAATTGTTAGTTTTGGTGTATTGATCATATCCAAGAGTTCCTCTATGATGTATTCCTGTGTATTCATTTTTTTCTTTACAATAGTTAGCCTGCAATATATCCTCAATTTTGTCCTCTATCCTTGATATTCTTTCTTCTGTTTGATCTTGTCTGCTGATAATGCTATCTATTGTGGTTTTTATCTTATTAATTTAGATTTTATTTTAACTTGTTTAATATATACAATTTAATAAAAGCACTATACATTAAAAACATATATAGAAAATTAACACCTACATTACCCTACATAGTTATAATTTTGTTGTAATATCAGTCAGAGGTTTTCAAGAATAAAATATATCATGTTTAACCATATCACCACACTGGACAAATGATCTCTTAAATTTGTTCTATCAGTCTAATTGGAGCAATGTGTCCTTTTATCACCATTGCTTCAAAACTACACACTCCCAACTGGCCTCACCTCTAGCAATCATCAAACTTAAGTATTACCATGAGATCAACTTTTAAATTGAATGTCATCATGTGGAGTTATCTGTCTGTGCCTGGTTTACTTCATTTAATAAAATGATCTCTCATTTCATCCATTTTAGAATAAATTACAGGATTTCATTTATCCTTCTGCTTGAATACTGTTCCAATATTTGTACATACCATGTATTTTTATTCAATTACCTATCCAAAGAAGGAGTCTTACATTAACTCACAATCAAGACTGCTGTGAATTTTGCTGTATAGTCATGGGAGTACAGGTAAGTTTTTGCATATTTATTCTATATCTTTTGGTCATAAATACAGAAGTGGGGCTACTGCATCTTATACTAGCTCTTGGAAAAGTTTGATGAAACTATATATTCTTTTTTTAAAATTTTGTCCATCTTTTCTCTTACTTAATGTTTAATTGCGTGGTGCTAAGTATTAAAACAAGTTTCCTGAAAATGTGAAGCAATTACTCTACATTAAGTAACAGCTCCAGTCCTGTATATTCTTATCTGTATTGGCTGAAATAATTTATATTTCCTCCAACGATGTGCAAAGATTGCAGTTTCTCCATATACTAATTAACAATTATCTTTCATCTTTTGTCACCATCTCATATTTGTTTTGATTTTCATTTCCATGATGATCAGTGATGATTACTAGTCTAGAAAATTTTTCCTTCACTAAATGGTGTTTTTACATTTTCCTTTGAAATTTGTCTCTTTAGGGTTTCTTCTGTATTTTTTAGATGGAGTTTGGCTTTTTACCTATAATGTTGTTTCAGTCCATAATATGCTTTGGATATTATCTACTTAACTATTTATATTTTGCAAACAATACCTCACATTCTTTAGGATTTTTGTCCTCCACAAGTTGACATCTATTTTTGTGCTGAATATTTTATTTGGTTGTAACTCCATTGGTCACTTTTACGGTCAGGCTTTTATGGTCATATCCAAACAAATCCCTGCATAGACAACAGTCACGGCACCTTTCAGCTCTGTTCCTTCTGATAATCTATGCTTCAGTTTCTTACATTTATGTCTTTAGTGCACTGCTTTCATTTTCATATGGTGTGAAATAAGGATCTAATATTTTTCTTTATTGGAGTGCAAGTTTTTGAAATGACTGTCCTTTATCCATTGTGTGTTTTTATCAAAAAACCAGTTGTAAGAAAATGCATGATTTTGATGCAGTTCCCTCTATTCTGTTCCATACATATTTGTGTGTCTGTTTTTATGTCTATGCAGTTCTGATTTAATTAATATAGCTTTGTAGAATATTTTGAAATCTGGGAATATGATGATGTATCCACGTTTGCTCTTTGCCAAAATTTGTTTTGATTACTGTGAGCCTTTGTGTTTTTCATGAATTTTCAGATATTTTTCTATTTCATTGCAGAATATATTTGATATTATGATGATTTCATGGAATCTAAGATAATATTGGGTAATGGGAGGTTTTTAACAATAATTCATCCTTTTATTTGGGTCTTCTACAATGGTTTTCATTAATGTTATTATTGTAGAATTGTATTTTTTACCTTATTGGTTAAATTCATTCCTAAATATTATTTCATAGTATTATTATATATTTATTGCAGATTGAGTTGTTTTCTTCATTTTTCAGGTAAGCTCCCTGTTACTTGGTCAGTATTGTGTGCATATTTGAATGTTGACTTTTTTTATCCTGTAGTTTTACTGAGTTCATCCAGTATTTCTCCAATTTAGAGATTGATGTTTGAGTTCTCTGTACATGAAATCATCTGCACACAGGAATAATTTATCATTTTATTACCAATGTAGAGAACATTTCATATTATATATCACCTAATTTTCTGTTAATAAAACCACATGTGTGCTCTGTAGGAATAGCTGACATTGATAATGTGTCTTAGTCTGGAAACTACAGAAAAAGCTTTTGGCTTCTTCCTATTATAATGTTAGTTATGCTGTTCCCATTATTCTCTTAATGTCAAATATGGCATTTATTACCTTCTATATGTAGAAAACATCTTATCTCTGGGATGAATTCCATGTGACCATACTGAATAATAGTTTTAATGTTCTGTTGGATTTGGTTTTCTCTCATTTTGTAAAGGCATTTGCATCCATGCTCATCAACTATATTGGCTTTCTGTTTTTTATTTGCTTGTTCTTCTTTTGATCTTTATTTTGCTTTGTACTTCCCTAATTTTGTGTCAAGTATTTGCCTACAATGGTTTGAAAATATTCCCTGCATTTCATTTTTTAAATATTTTGATGAGAATTGACATTAGTGATATTTTAAATGTTTTGAAGAATTGAGAAATAAATCCATTAATTACTAGATTTTCCTTTGATGAAAGATTTTATTATGTATTAAGTCTCCTTGTTACTTGTTTGTTCAGATTTTGATTTACTCTTTATAGATTGAGTGTGTTGAACATTTGTACAAAATTTCTATATTGTAAATTTGTTTGCATGTAATTTACATATTCTCTTATGAGATTTAGTTTGCTAGTCTTTAGTTAAGAATTTAGCGGATATGTTCCTTTTCTATTTTTTAGAAAACATTATTTTTCCTTATTTTTGGGCAAAATGACAATGTAGCCCATGTAGTCCTGGAATATTTTAGCTTTTTATTTTATTTTTAATTGAATAAAATTAGAAACTAATAACATGAGGAACTACAGTACATACACAAACACACTGAGATTGAATGAACACCTACTTTCGAAAAATCACTAGGCCAAAACCTGGGAGAAATGTAAAAAATTCTTAAATTAAATGAAAATAAAAATACAATTTAGCAGAGATTTTGGATGCAGCAAAGTGATGACAGAGAAATTATATGCCCATCAGTAACTAAATTAAAAAAAATAAAGCATTTCAAATAAATAACTTAACAGTACACCATACTATCTTATAAAAACCAGCACAAAACAAGTCACAAATCAATAGATATAAAGATTTAACACATAACCAGGTGGAAATTAATGAAGTTGAAACTAATAGCTTAATACAAAAAAGCATTGATATACAATATTGTTCAACCTTTAGTCAAACTACACGAAAAAATGGAGAAGGCCCTTTTGAATGAAATATGGAAAAGGATATGTCACAACAAATATCAATGAAATTCAGTGGATAGTTAATGAATATTATTATAATACATATAATATTTATTTATCTGAAAAATTGAAATAAATGGGTAAATTTCAATACAAATAATGACCTACCAAAAGTGATCCAATAAAACCTGAACAATTTAAAAAGATCTATAATGAAAAATAGATTGTAGCAGTAATAAATTGCCTCCTACAAAGAAATTAAAGACAGATTCAATATTTAATTCTACCAGATATTTAAAGAAGAGCTGAATGAATGCTACTCAAACTATTCCATAAAATAAAAATTGTGTGTCCTTAAAGAACACACAAACAAAGATAATTATTGACAAATTTCCTCCATGAACATAGATGCATATCTCTTAACAGTATAATTGCAAACCAAATTCAAGAGCACATTGAAAAGCTCATATGCCATGATCAAGTTGTCTTGAAGGATAGAGTCTACATTGTTTCAACATATGCAAATCAGTAAACTTAATACAAACTATATATACAATTAAGGACAAAAATCAAATGATTATCTCAACAAATAAGGAAAAAACCATGACACATTCAATATTCCTTCATCATAAAATTCCTGAAGTAATGAAGAATAGAAATAACTTGCCTCACCCAAATGACATTTGATAAACCTATAGCCAACATCAAACCAAATGGGGGAAAACTAAAAGTATTTCTTGTGAAATAACAAAAAGGAAAGAGTATAAATTCTCTCCATTATCATATAGTGCTTGAACTTTTAGTCAGAGTAATGAGGCAAGAAAAAGAAATAAATTGGATACAAATGTGAATGAAACAAAAATTATCCCTATTTTCACATGATAAATTTCTATACTTAAAATACTCTAAAGTTTTCATCAATATCCTCTTATATCCAGTAAACACTTAGGAAAAGTAGAATACAAAAATAAGAATGATAAAAATAAAAATATATTAAAAATTAATTGCTTTTCTATGTACAAATAATGAAAAGGATGAGAAAGTACCCAGGAAACTATCCCATTCACAATAGCTTAAAATTATATTTAAGAATAAACATACCAAAGGATATGAAAGATCTCTAAGATGAAAATAAGCAAACACTCAAAGAATAACTTGTATAAATCACTAGCAGATGGGAAGACTTCCATGTTCATGGATCTGCAGAATTAATATTGTGAAAATGGCAACATAATACCAAAAGCAATCTACAGGTTCAATGCAATGCCCACTAAAATTCCCACCATATTCATCACAGAAATAGAAAAAGCAATCCTAAAAACCATAGAAAAACACAAGATATCCCTGAGAAATCTTTTTAAAAAGTTCAATTTGGAGGTGCCATAATAACACACCAAAGAGTTACAGTAATAAAAACAGCATGGTACTGGCACAAAAACAAACAGAGAACTCAATGGCATAGCATAAAGCCTTGGAAATAGAATAATGACATTTGCTACAGCTGCCTGATTGTCAATGGTCCCAAAAGCATATGCTGGAGAAAAGACAGCAGTTTCAGTAAATGGTTTTGTACTGTATATGCACTTGTGGAAGAGTGAAAGTACATCAATGAAAAATTAAACAAAACTTCACTTGAGACCTGAAATTACTGCCAGAAGATACAGGTGCAGCAATGGTTTTCTGAACAGGACTCCAAAAGGTCAAGAAATAAGAGCAAGAATTGTCAAATGGAATTGCATTAAATTGTAAAGATTTTTACACTAAAGAAAACAATCAGAAGAGGGAAAAGGTGTCCTACATAAACAGCATAAAATCTTTACTACCAATGCATCTCAGATGGACTTACTATATATATGTTTCAAATATGACCTAATTACATTATCTGTGTATGAAATAAAATTATAAAATCCACTAAAACTGTGAAAAGATGAAATAGAGGAAGTAGCATGAATAAAGAAAAGAAACAGAGGGGATGAATATGATCAAAGCATCTTATATGCTTGTAGAATCATCACAATGTATGCCTCTGTCAAATTAATTATGCTAATGAAAATAAATAACTAATGAACAAAGGAAAATAATGGATAGTTCTCTAAAGAAGAAAACAAATGAACAAATACATGAAAATGATCTAGATGCTTAGTGGTAAGGGAAACCTTAATCAAAACTACATTGATATTCCACTTCACCCTACTTGGAATATTTAACATCAAGGGAGCATAGGCTGGTGAGTGAGAAAAAAAGAATTCTTATACACTGGTCATTGAATTGTAAATTATTGAGCCACTCTGGAAATCAGTATGGATATTCCTTAATAAGCTAAAAATAAACCTATCATATGTTTCTGTTATACCACTGCTTGTTATTTACATAGAGGAATCCAAAGTCAGGATTCAAAAGAGATGACTGAAGACACATGTTTATTGTGGCACTATTCAAAATAGCCCAAAGAGCAAAGTAAATGCATGAAGAAATTACAGCATATATACACAGCAGAGTATTACCGAGCCATAAAGAAATATGAAATCATGTCATTTCCAGGAAAATGGGTGGAATTTGAGATTATCCTGTTAAGCAAAATAAGCCACACACAGAAAGACATATATATAACATGTTTTTTTCCTCATATTCATAGTCCAGAATTATAAACAGACAAACCAACAAAAAGACCTACTCTTACAAGGTGACTATTTTGCTGTAAAGGACCAATCCAAACTGGGAGGAAAACAAGAGAGCATGATGGGGTATAAATATGACCAAATTACATTGTATATGTGTATAAAATGTTTTTTAATCTCAACTTTTTAAATATATGCTAGTACTGTCTTAAATGTGGAAAGTTTATGTATTCCTTGTATATGAAAACATGTTATTTTTTTCAAATTAGGATATATTCATTATACAGAGGCAGATACGTAGTGATTGTTCTGATTAGGTTTATATTGTATATCGATTAGATCACCTCATTTTCTCTCAACCCCATCACTTACTCACACCACTTATAGCAATTGCAAGAGGTTTCTTTGTTCTCTTTCATATAAGTATATGAATGTCATCAACAATATACTCTCAAGTTAATCTCTTTCATTTACCCTCCTCCCCATGAGTTACCCATACGCACATTGTACGTATTGTACAGTCCTATCTTTCATTATTAATATTTAAGTTGAAAAATGTTATAATAAATCACTGTTTTGTTAAATAAATAAATAAAATGCAGGATATCCAATTTAGTTCTGTGCTCAGTGTCAGGCTCTAGTCACAGTCCAATCAGATATTACGTAAATGAAGGAATATATCTCAAAGCAAAATTTCAGGATAATGTCATACATGTAAAATGACAATTCCTTTAGAGCAATCATGTTTCTTTGATAATTTCATTATATTTCTTCCAGGAAAACCATAACAACAATAAATTCAGAAAACAAATAATAATATTCATACAATGTTTTGTAGAAACTATGTCAAATATTGATATATGCTTTGGGGAGGAATCTCAGGAATGTTTCTAAAACAAAGTTTATAAACCATGTATAGAGAAGAAAGAATCCAAAAGGAATTACTGAGTAGTAGTTAGGGAGAAATAAAAATAAAAGAACTCCAAAGCCAAACAACAATGAATATAAGAAATGAAGCAGATCTTATAAAGAAGAAAAAGGCCCAAGATATTGAAATTCATGGTATTTGCCCGAGGAGACACAATGTCTCAATTAGGTTTGAGTCCAGTGGTCTCTCAGGACCAAGAGGCTGCTTTCCTGAGTAGTCTCCTCAGTGCCCCTTTTACATCCTTGTTCCTCAGGCTGTAGATGACAGGGTTCAGCATGGGGGTGAACACAGTGTACAACACTGAGGCAATTGTGCTGCTCCTGATAGAGTCAGTCACAGAAGAACTGAGATAAACTCCAAGTCCTGTTCCACAAGACAAAGATACCACACAGAGATGAGATGAACAAGTGAAAAGTGCTTTATGCTTGCTTGCAACAGAAGTCATTCTCATTAAAGAGGAGATAATACGAGAATAAGAGAAGAGAATCCCTGTCACAGGAAAGAAACCCAAAAGTGCAGTGACAACATATACAAAGATGTTATTGATGAGTGTGTCAGAATTGGTCACCTAAAGAAGCTGATCAAGTTCACAGAAGAAATGTGAGATTTCAGTGCATATAGAGAAGGTCAATTTTGTTAGCAGTACAATATGTACAAGGGCTATCCAGAACATGATGATCCATGATATCAAAACCAGAAGGACACAGAGCCGAGGGTTCATGATGACTCTGTAGTTCAGGGGGTAGCAGATGGCCACAAAATGGTCATAAGCCATCACAGTCAATATGAAATTATCCATTCCAAGGAAAATAATAAAAAAGTATGCCTGAGTAAGTCACTCTGTGTAGGAGATGTCTTTTCTTTACATCTGTATGTTCACCAACATTTTTGGGACAGTGGTAGAAATGAAACAGATGTCAACAAAGGACAAGTTGAAAAGAAAAGTACATGGATGTGTGGAGTTGGGTATCAATACATGTGGCTAGCATGATGAGCAGGTTCTCAACCATGGTAACCAATTACATAGACAGGAACCTCCCAAAAAGAAAGGGATCCAATTCAAGATCATCTGAAAGCCCAAGGAGGGGGAATTGTGTTATGCCTGTATGGTTTTTTGATTCCATGTAGATGGTGTATCATCTGAGAAAACAGGAAAAAAGCAACATTAAATGAATAGTAGCACAGTTAGTTATCACTTTAAACACAATCTTGGATTGATTTCCTTACTCTTGCATTGATTATAACTCTGAGTGATTTATTTAGCCATATGGCGGCATATTTGTCTTTTTTGTGTATATAATCAATCAGACTTTCTATTTTTTTGTGGTACCTGGGCTTGAACTCAGGACTTCATGTTTAGTAAGCAGGTGCTCTGGCACTTGAGCCACACTGTCAGTCTCACACTTTCTTTAAATTAGCAGAAATCTCTCTTATTTATCATTGGCTTCCAGTTTTTACTCCTCTTTTTAAATCTAGGTACTATTTTTTAAATGACTATTTCAAAAGAATTGAAGCCATTCACATCGTTTCTTTGGTAATCTCTATACTTTTCCATGCTATAATTGTGTTATAATAATGAAACTGGAATGTTTATTTCCAACATTTTGTATCTATATCTTCACATGTTATAGTCATGTGATTGTTCTCTCTCAGAGCATTATTTTTCCCTTCAAAAATGATCTTATGGTTATTATCTTAATAGGAGATTAAAATGACTTTTTACTCCATAGATATCTCACTATGATAATTACTATTATTATTCTTACTGACATTTAAACTCATTTATGATGTAAAGGCTATAAAAAAAACTCCCAACATATGGTACAAAACTCTGGTCTAAATCCTGCCTTGGTAAAAGGTGATGTACTTGTGATATAGAAAATTAAACAGCAGAAAATGAACTAAGATTTACTTTCTTGCATAACTGGGATACAGAAAACAGCAGTAGATGAATAAACATTCTTTAAAAGTAGCTGTGTTCACAGACCAACAAGGAAAGGTAAAAGCTGCACTATTAAACTAGGTGAGAGGTTTATCAAAAATCCACTTAGTAGAAACCCTGTGCAGAAGTTAACCAGTTGGTATAGAATCTGGTAAGTTTCAAGAAAGCTTACTTTTGCTAGTGCCATAAACTCCATATGTAGTTGTTTTTTATAAATACGTAACTGTAACATTATGTATTTGGAAATTTGGGGTCTTAAAATACCAATGACCTCTCAGGTAAGAATACATTATAGAGCTGAACTTCTGAGTTACTGTGAAATCTTTTTCATGCTGTAATTTGTAATATGTTTTATGAGAATCCTTGGGATTAAAGTTTTGGTTACAAATTTTTGTTTAACTTGAAGGCCCATTTTTTCTTGCAAACTCAAAATCTGTGAATAATGAGTCCATATATAACATTCCTATTGGTACACACACATATATTTTTATAAAATGATTTTTGAATTAATAAAATGCTAGCATAATTGCTTAATAAAAAATAGAATTGTGATTCATGAGTCCGGCTTCCTGGAGTATAATTTTGGTCACCGTATCTGTGACCTTGACAAAGATTTTTAAAGTGTAAATTACAAGTTCCAAACCTTTCAACATGTGTAGTATCACTAAATGATAGTATTAAGGAACAGAATTAAATGAAGTAATGTTATTTATACTGTTTTTCCTGTAACATATATGAGCTGCTTATAAATGCAAACTTATGGGTTTTCTTTCTCTGTGACATGATCTTTTCACATCCTTTAGGAGATACCTCAATGCTAGCCTCAAACTAACAATGGTTCTGCCTCCAACTCCTGAGTGCTAGATTTGTAGGCCTGCACTAACCCACCTTGTAAACTTCTACTCCTAAAACCTCAATCAATCTTTTCCTGTATGTGTTTTATTTGCAAAAATCCACTTAAAGTGGGGCAGCCATTATGGATGATATTTTAAATAATATAAATACAATAGTTATGTTACCACAGAGTTCTGCCATAGGGAACTTCGAATTACTGAAGATCCCCATAGCTTCTTGGGGAATTCTAATTTGATAATATTCCCAGAAGAGGAAATAGTATTACATAGAGAAGGGGACAAAAATATTATGCTAATATTAAAATAATATACATCACCCATGTGGTAGTGTGTGCTTATGTATCCATGATCATGAGTGAACATGTACCATATTAATGGTCAATCTATGTAGATGGGTTTGATTTAGTGTTTTCATAATTAATAAACATGCAGAAAAAGTGGTTTAATTTAAATATCCATTCTAGAGAAAGTTAAAGGAAATCAAAGATTCAAATACTACATACATACATATATACTATGACAGAAAAGGTCAGTATAATTGAATGTCTAGAGAAGGAATATTAATTCAACATAAAAAAATTGATGACCATTTTAGTGTGGGCAGTGTACAAGAGCATCTATACTGAAATAGAAATATTTGAGCTAAGAAGTGAATGATGGGTTTTGTTAATCAGGGAAAGTAAAAATGAAAAATAGAACACAGTAAAATAACAAAATGTGTTTTTCTCCATGATGAGCTTGATGTAAGAGACAAATTGTGATGGGGAGCAAAGGATAAGGGGAAGAAGCAACCAAGTGTGTGAGGCAACAGTTTAGCTGTATAGTATAATATATTATACTATATTAGTTTTGTTCTTTATTTTCATTGACCTGTTTTGGTTATGTTTTCAAGCATCCTTATGTTTAAATGACTTTCATTTTAATAAATATTAAATGTTAATCTTGAATATATGTTTATTTCAGAACATGTGCATATTAGATAAGATCTCTATAACTAAACAATACCCGCATCCCCTAAAGCAGATATTAATGTATTATTTTTATTTTTAATATTTTGTTTTTGTATATATTCTCAGGAATATGACAAATTAGAGATGTCTTCTTATGATATACATGATATTTTGTCTCCATATGTATATCCAAAATTTTTCATTTATTCAATTTACAATATGACATGCACCAATTACATTCCTGCAAAGAATAGCCAAAAATACCACAACATCAGACCCAAAATTTAAAATACATCAACAAATATTATTGAGATTTAAGGAAGCTATTCAATGGTCCTCACCTACTCTATCACTCCTGATTCTCATTCTCTGGTTTTCTCCACAATGACCTCTCAAATCCCCTCCTATGGCAAGTTCACTATCTAATAGAGAAACCACTAAGATTAAAATGTTTCTACCTTTCTTAACTCCACAGATTAACAGTAACCCATCCTGCTTATCCTGTCTTAAATACTCCTGTTATAGAGAAGATTCTCCTACTAATCCTCCAATTGGTCATTGGAATGTTTTTCTACTTTAATTATTTTCCATGCTGAAGACATTAATATTAACTTTTGGTTATCATGGAGTTTGTAAGATTTTTTTTCAACACTTATATTTCTATTTTAATATTCTCAAGATATTTTAATACATGGAAAGCTTGAATTTTTGGAAGCAAACATTTAAAATATATTTTGATATTACCTTCTGATTTTATATCATCCATTACTACTTGAGAACATGAACATATGAACGCATGCTTTCATGTACTGCTTATATTTTATTTGAGTGGTGATGTTCTTCTGTTTACTCTTCTTATGTATTTAGTTTTTTTTTTTTCACTCTTCTTAGAGGAATTCAGCTCTCTGGATTCTGTGAAAGGAACCTTCAGGAACTACATGAATTAAAAATGCTATATGGCAGTTAAAAGAAGTAACAAACCTGTTATATTAATGATAAACAGAATTTCATCCATGATGACCCAAATTCAGAGGGACAGTGATAAATTATAAATATGTAAGACAGCTTTATTTTTATATTAATAAATAAGTTCACAGTTGCTGGCCTAATTTTTGTTAGAGGTGCCATAGTAGGAAAAGTGCTTGCATAATCTCATCTCGTTTTACTCATTCCTTACATAGTGATTCTTTACTACTTGTAATGTAGAAGTGAAATATTTGCATCTGGGATAGTTTCAATTCCTTTCTTAAGGTCAAATAAATGATAAATAGATGGACTAAAACTTTAAACAGGAAGATTGAACCATAATGTCTAAATTACACACTTATGCTTTATCATAAAATATATATACATATGTATATAAAATAATTATCAGTGGAGGAGTTTTGAGGATTAACAATACTTTAAAACAGTAATTACAATCAATTGATATCCTATTGCGCTGTGTTGAAAGTCATTGTTAAACCTCACAGCCAACATACTAGTAAGACTTATATGTTTAGAAAGAAAAGTAAGGCACTGGCAATTAATAATATGAAGCATAAAGTCTTATGATAAAGATTGCATGAGTTGAGAATACAGTTTAATCAGTATTGCATAATTACTAGTATGAAGCAGAATGATGATAGTGAAGGAAAAATTATGAAATATTTTCTATTATGGCAGATATCTCATAGAGAAGTAATTAATTATGTATATCAATTTAAAAGAAGATCCTTTGCTAGAGTGTCAATATTAAAGGGAGATATTTCTAGTAAAATGAAGAAAGTATGGATTATATACATTTAAAATTGAAAAAAGGCTTCCATTAGGAAAAGTGAAGCACTGTCATTTTTTGGACTTAATAGTGGATGAAGCATGTCGATCCAAGCATGATACCATAAACAGGTACCTCCATGAGATGCCAGATGACTGCCGTTGGACATTCCTTTTGTCGTCTACCCACCAGGTACATAAGTGACATGGAAACAGAAACCTGTACAAGAGGATCACAGTTCCTCCTTATTGGTCTCTCAGATGACCCTGAAGTACAGCCCATTCTCTCTGGACTGTTCCTGTCCATGTACCTGGTGACAGTGCTTGGAAACCTGCTCATTATCCTGACCATCAGTTCGGACACCCATCTCCACACCACTACGTACTTCTTTCTCTGTAATCTGTCATTTGACATTTGCTTCACCTCTACCATAGTCCCTAAGATGCTGTGAATATTTATGCACAAAGAAAAGATATCTCTTACATAGGTTGTCTCACTCAGATGTATTTTTTAATGATTTTTGCTGGAATGGATAGTTCCCTACTGACAGTGATGGCTTACGACCACTTTGTGGCCATCTGCTACCCACTGAACTACAAGGTTACCCTGAACTCTCGCCTCTGTGACCTCCTCATTTTGATGTCTTGGTTCACCATTTTCTGGGATGCTCTCCTTAATCTTCTGCTGGCAATGTGTCAAGACTTCTCTGTAGTCACTGAAATCCCACATTTCTTTTGTGACCTGCCTCCACTTCTGAAGGCTTACAACTCTGATGTCTGTATCAACAACATTGTCTTTTATGAAACAAATGTCTTGCTAGGTATGTTTTCTGTCAGTGGGATCCTTTTTTCTTACTCTCAGATTGTCTCCTCCTTAATGAGGATGTCTTCCACAGCTAGCAAGAATAAAGCATTTTCCACCTGTGGGTCTCACCTCTGTGTGGTTTCCCTGTACTTGTGGAATACCTCAGTTTTACTGTGACTCATTCTTTCTGGGGACACATGATTGCCACATTAATGTACATTATTGTCACTCCTATGCTGAACCCCTTCATGTATAGCCTGAGAAACAAGGACATTAAGTGGGCTCTGAGAAGACTTCTCAACAGAGCAGCCTCTTGCCTTTGATGATTCACTAACCCCAGAAGTAAATGAAGGTTGTGTTTCTTCAGGGAGATATTGTGAATTATAAAATCTTGTCCATTTTCTCCACTGAAACACATGCTTCATTTTCCTACTCCAAAAGACTAGGGTATATTCCTGAGTATGATTTTGCATGTGTTACCACATCCATTGCTCAGGCGTTCCTTTGAAATCTTCTTTTCCCTATACATGACCTTAAAATTTCATCTTTTGTGGTTCTTCTGTAGTTATTCTTCACATTTTACATGAGGATTAAATTTCTTAACATATTAAATGATGCCATTGTTTACTCAAAATGGTCCTTATATATTTAGGGATGAAAAGTATCATAGTATGATATGAAAATAACATAATGGAACCTACCAAATACTACCTCAAAAAGAGGGTGGGTTTTTGTATGACAATATAATAAAAGTAATGAAAGTGGTCAAAATGCACTGTGAACATCTTTGGAATTGCAACCATAAAATCCCCTTGTACTATCATTGTATGCTAATTGAAAATAAATAAACCAATTACAATATGCAAAGAGAAAATTATTATTCTTATAATTATTTTAAATGTTCTTATCATAAGGAAATGATAAATATTTTTCACAAATATTTTGAATACTCTTATTTTAAGATTCCACAATGAATGCATGTATTAAAGCATCACGTTATCCCATAAACATATAAAATTATTTTTATCTGCTTAAAATAAAATATCTGAAAATTTACCCTCTTAAATTATAATATTCTTCATCTTAATTTAATTTTATGTTATTCTTTAAAGAAATGAATAATAATCATACAAAAGTGAAGCCAAATTTCTTACCACATGATAAATATGCTTGTTGATTTTTAGATATGACTTCATTTAATCATGGAAGCGTTCTTGTGAAATATTTTCTATAATTCACTCCATTTCTGAAGGAAGAAATTGAGAACAAGGTGAAATAATTTTGCATACTTGACTGAGCTCATGTTTCAAATTTTGACCCAATTTTTATAAGATTGATGATGGATTAGTCAGCATGAAAACAGAAATATATTACTAAAACTGAAATTGCTCTGTTGATATATAGTGATATATGCCTAGGGTATGTCTGAGATATTTTGCTACTCTTTTAATCATTCTTCCTTCCTTCCTTCCTTCCTTCCTTCCTTCCTTCCTTCCTTCCTTCCTTCCTTCCTTCCTTCCTTCCTTCCTCCCTCCTTCCTTCCTTCCTTCCTTCCTTCCTTCCTTCCTTCCTTCCTCCTTCCTTCCTTTTCTCTTCCTTCCTTCTCCCCTCCCTTTCTTTCTTTCTTTCCTTCTTTCCTTTATTTTCCCCTCCCTCTCTCCCTCCATTTCTTTCTTCCTTCTTTCTTTCCTTCCTTGTTTCCTTCCCAACTTGCTTCTCTTTCTTCTTCCTCCTTTTACCCTCTGTAACTTCTTCATGCTCAATTATTTCCTTCTTTTCTTTATGGTTTTCTTTCTTCACTAATTTCCTTCTTCACTACCTTATTCCCTCCTTACTTGATTTTGGCCATTTTATAGTTAATGTTAACTTGTTCTTTCCAATTTCATGTCTTATTTATATTCTACTGTATATATAACCACACATGGTTTATCCATTCATTCATTGAAAGGGATTTAGGTAATTTCCATTATTTTGCAATTATGGATGATGTTGCTATTGACCTGCAAGCACACTTTTGTTTGAGCACTTGTCTTCAATCATTTGTGGGATATACCTAAGAATTTAAGTACATCAGTCCATGAAAAGCATATGCTTAACTTTTTCAGAAATCAATAATTTTTTTCACAGATGTTGGCATTTTTAACATCCCCACAATGTATTAGGTGATAATTTCTTCATATGCTTGGCAGTAGTAGTTATTTTCTTATATGTAGAGATATACAGCCTTCTTGTGGATGTTAAGTAGTTGATCATGCTCGTGCATTGTATTTACCTGTGACTAATTCTGAACACATTTTCATGTGCTTGCTGACAATTTGTCAATATGCCTATGTTCTGTGAGAAAATCTTTTTAAACCTTTGCTGTTTTGTAAATATGTATGTCTATATTTCTCTTAATGTTTTTTGTTTCTGACTTGAGTATATTTTCCATACTTATACCTCCACCAAATGTATATTTTGAAAACATTTGTCCAATTCTCTGATTTTCTAATTTGTCAAGTATATAATTTATTATCATTAACTATATTATAATGTTAGAAATCTGAAGTTTTATTCCACCTAACAGAAATTATATGTGCTATCACCAACATCTACCTAGTTTTCCACCTGCAGCCTCTGGTAGCTACCCTTTTGCTTTTTCTATGAGTAGGCATTTTTCAGATCCCATACTTAAGTGAGTTTGTGCCAGTTTTTTCTGTGTCTGCTTCACTTATTATAATGTTCTCCAACATTACCCATGTTATAACAAGTGAAACAATTTCCTTCTCTTAAAAGAGAGTGTTATTGTTTCATATATATGCCACTTTTTCTTTACCTCTTCATCAGATAATGGACACTGGGTCTTATGCCATATCTTTGCTATTGAGAGTAATGTTTACATAATAATGAGGATGGAGATGTGTACTGATTTACCAACTTCATATCCTTCAGCTATTGTAACTGTAGCTATATTTCTTCATAACCTCCAGACTATTTTACCTAATGGTTGCTTAATTTCCATTCTCCCTAAGACTGTGCAAATGTACATGTTCCTCACATTCTCCCCACACAAGTCTTTGTCTTTATCATAATTGTCATTCTAACCAGTGTGAAATGATTTATCATTGTGGATATATTTTGCATTATCCTAATGTTAACAATGTTGAGAACTTTATATATCTATAGTCTTTTTGTATTTCTTCCTTGAGGAGTGTTCATTCATTTCCTTTATCACTGATATTCCATTTGACATGTAATAATCATACATATTTCGTGACACAATGGGGATAATTGGATATGTATAAATATCAAATATTAGATAAAGTTCATTATAATATCAATTACTTAAAACATTTATAATTTCTGTGTGGTGAGAACAGTTGAAGTCCTTCCCTTGAGTTATTTTGCAATATAATTTTGTTTTATTTTAGTCAGTCTATTGTATAAGAGAACATCACTACTTGTTCCCAATTTGAGTTGTAGTATTGCTCCCATTGTTCTTCCTATACCTATATCATCATTGTTCCTATTTCCATTAAACAAAATTAGTCAGAAGAGACAGGGAAAGTCAGTTCATATTAATAAAGCAAACAATCCATCAAGAAGAAATAATTGTCAAGCATATATGCAACAAATTTCATTAAACACAACTGCACTAAAAAGTGCAGGGATCTCTCTATATACCTGTTTTTAACTGAACTAGTAAAAGTGCTTTGTCTTCCTTATTATGCTTGCATCTTTTCTTCAACAAAATCAGTGACAAGGGCAAAACAGGACCTGCCTGGAACAGAGGGGGGAAAAAGGGAGGAGGGGGGAGAGGTTGGGGGAGGGGAGCAGAGTGGAGAAATGACCCAAACAATGTATGCGCATGTGAATAAATGAATAAAAAAATTGACATCCATGACATAACAAATATATTAATTTTAAAAAAAGAAGTAGAAAACGAAAAAAAGTATTTTACTTGTTTGCATAGCTTTCCAAATGATGTAAGATGTCATCAGACATGAGAATGGGTTATAGTTCACCCATAAAATATTTTCATAATGATTTATCTATAGTTTAAAACATATACATATATGCATATATAAATATATATGTACATATGACTATAATGGATACATATTTGTGTGTGTATTTTATTCCAGAAATCATGTAGAATTCAAATATATACTACAAATGGCTATTTTATATTTTAAATATTCTCACAAGTAAAATTATTTATGTTTTGGAAAAAAAAAACTTAAAAAGTGCAGGTAAACCTCAACCAAATGACAGTGGGAGATTTCAATATCCCTAAAGATATGATGTCCAGTTAAAAAGAATGAACAAAGAAACCTAAGAATTAAACAGCACTATAGATCAAACAGACTTAATAATATCAGCAGAGCATTTAATCCAGATACTTCTAAATAAAAATTCTTTTCAGCAGTTCATGAACTTTGTACAAAACAGATCACATTTTTAAAAACATTTTTTCATTTTGAATTTTTTGTTAGGATATATTTGTTGTACAGGGGTATTTATTATAACAATTGTGAAGGGGCATACAATGTATATAGGTTAGATAGCCCCAACAGTCTCTTCCTTTCAGCACTTCCCACCCCATTTCAAGCAATTGCAACAGTTTTCACTGTTCTATGTGATATAAATACATGAAATCCATCGTCCATATTCCCTCAGATTCATCTCCTTCATTTCCCCTCCCAAAAGGAACTTATCTTTCTTTCTTTTTATTATTCATTTATTCACATGTGCATATATTGTTTGGGTCTTTTCTCCCTCCTGACCCCGCCCCCTTCCTCTCCTCCCCTCCCTCCTCCCTTCCAGACAGAACCTGTTCTGTGCTTTTCTCCAGTTCTGTTGAAGAGTAGAAATAAGCAATAATAAGAAAGACACAGTGTTTTTGCAACTTGAGATAAGGACAGCTATACAGAGAGATTCCTAACATTGCTTTATGTACAAATGTGTTACAACTCAGGTTGATTCATCTCTAACTGATCTTTACACTGGTTCCTGATCCCCTTCTTGTGTTGAATTCTGTTGCTTTAAGGTTTCTCTATTAATTCCTTTGGAGTAGGGACATCAAATGCTTTGTTTTGGGTTTTCATCTAAGTTCGTACCTTCCATATATGTTCTCCCTTTGTCATGTAACCCAAGTACTACAATATTGCTGTATTTGCCCTAACTTGAAAGACCACATATGAGGGAGAATATATGATTTTTGGTCTTCTGTGTCTGGCTAACCTTGCTCAGAATGATGTTCTCTAGTTCATTCCATTTACTTGCAAATAATAAGATTTCATTTTTCTTCATGGATGAGCAAAATTCTATTGTCTATAAATACCAGATTTTCTTGATCCATTCATCAGTAGTGGGGCATCTTGGTTTTTTCCAAAAAAAATTGTTTGTTGTGAATAGCACTCCAATAAACATGGGTGTGGAGGTGCTTTTGGAGTAAACTGTGTTGCATTCATTTGGGTATATCCCCAGGAATGGGATTACTGGATCATATGACAGATCTATGTTTAGGTTTTTAAGAAGTCTCCAAATTTTTCTCCAGAGTGGTTGCACCGGCTTGCATTCCCACCAGCAGTGTACCAGGGTTCCTTTTTCCCAACATTCTCGCCAACACATGCTATTGGTGGTTTTTTTTTTTCCATTTTTCTTTTATTATTCATATGTGCATACAAGGATTGGTTCATTTCTCCCCCCTGCCCCCACCCCCTCCCTTACCACACACTCCGCCCCTCCCTCTCCCCCCCAATACCCAGCAGAAACTACTTTGCCCTTATTTCTAATTTTGTTGTAGAGAGAGTATAAGCAATAATAGGAAGGAACAAGGGTTTTTGCTGGTTGAGATAAGGATAGCTATACAGGGCATTGACTCACATTGATTTCCTGTGCGTGGGTGTTACCTTCTAGGTTAATTCTTTTTGATCTAACCTTTTCTCTAGTTACTGGTCCCCTTCTCCTATTGGCCTCAGTTGCTTTAAGGTATCTGCTTTAGTTTCTCTGCTTTAAGGGCAACAAATGCTAGCTAGTTTTTTAGGTGTCTTACCTATCCTCACCCCTCCCTTGTGTGCTCTCGCTTTTATCATGTGCTCATAGTCCAATCCCCTTGTGGTTGCCCTTGATCTAATGTCCACATATGAGGGAGAACATACGATTTTTGGTTTTTTGAGCCAGGCTAACATCACTCAGAATGATGTTCTCCAATTCCATCCATTTACCAGCGAATGATAACATTTCGTTCTTCTTCATGGCTGCATAAAATTCCATTGTGTATAGATGCCACATTTTCTTAATCCATTCGTCAGTGCTGGGGCATCTTGGCTGTTTCCATAACTTGGCTATTGTGAATAGTGCCGCAATAAACATGGATGTGCAGGTGTTATTGGTGGTGTTTTTGATGATGGCTATTCTAACAGGGGTGAGGTGAAATCTTAGTGTGGTTTTGATTTGCATTTCCTTTATGACTAGAGATGGTGAGCATTTTTTCATGTGTTTTTTGGCTATTTGAATTTCTTCTTTTGAGAATGTTCTATTTAGTTTAGTTGCCCATTTCTTAATTGGGTCATTGATTTGGGGAGAGCTTAGTGTCTTAAGTTCCATGTATGTTCTGGTTATCAGTCCCTTGTCTGATGTATAGCTGGCAAATATTTTCTTCCACTCTGTGGGTGGTCTCTTTAGTTTAGAGATCATTTATTTTCTTGTGCAGAAGCTTTTTAATTTTATGAAGTCCCATTTGTCCATTCTTTCTCTTAGTTACTGAGCTTCTGGGGTTCTGTTGATGAAGTCCTTTCCTATACCTATTAGAAGCAGAGTTTCCTGCTCCTTCCTGTACCAACTTCAGAGTTTCAGGTCTGATATTTAGGTCCTTGATCCATTTTGTGTTGAGACTAGTACAGGGTTATAGACATGGATCTAGTTTCAGTCTCTTGCAGACTGTTAAGCACTTTCTCAGCATCATTTGTTGAAGAGGTGGTCTTTTCTTCATCGTATATTTTTGACCCCTTTGTCAAAAATAAGATTGTGTAGTTGTGTGGATTCATATCTTGGTCCTCTATTCTGTTCCACTGGTCTTCATGTCTGTTTTTCTGCCAGTACCATGCTGTTTTTATTGCTATTGCTTTGTAATATAGTTTGAAGTCAGGTATTGTGATACCTCCAGCATTGCTCTTTTTGATGAGTATTGCCTGGGCTATTTGCAGTCTCTTGTGTTTCCAAATGAATGTACAGGTAGATTTTTCAATCTCTGTGATTAAAGTCATTGGGATTTTGATGAGAGTTGCATTAAACATGTAGATTGATTTTGGTAGTATAGCCATTTTTACTATGTTGATTTTTCCAATCCCTGAGTATGGGAGGTCTTTCCATCTTCTGTAGTTTTCCTCAATCTCTTTCTTTAGGTGTTCTTAATTCTCCTTGTAGAGGTCATTCACATCTTTTTTTATAAGTTTACTCCTAGGTATTTGATTTTTTGAGGCGATTGTAAATGTAATTTTTCCATGTATTCTTTCTCAGCTTGTTCATTGTTGGTGTATAGAAAAGCTATTGATTTTTGTAACTTGATTTTGTATCCAGCCACCTTGCTATACCTGTTTATGGTGTCTAAGAGGATTTGGGTAGAGTTTATTGGATCTTTAAAGTATAGGATCATATCATTTGCAAATATGGACATTTTGACAGTTTCTTTCATGAGTACATATATTAAAAGGTCAGAAAGATCTCAAATCAGTGATCTAATACTACATTTCAAACTCCTAGAAAAACAAGAAGAAGCAAACCCCAAACCAAGCAGAAGGAGAGAAATAATTAAAATAAGGGCTGAAATCAATGAAATAGAAACAAAAAAAATACAAAGAATTAATGAAACAAAAAGCTGGTTCTTTGAAAAAATAAATAATATTAACAGAACCCTGGAAACCTGACTAAAATGAAGAAAGAAAAAACTCAAATCAATGAAATTAGATGTGCAAAAGGGGAGATAACAACAAATACCACAGAAATCCAGGAAATCATCAGAGATTACTTTGAGAGCCTATATTCTAATAAATTTGAAAATTTTGAAGAAATGGACGGACTTCTAGATACTTACAACCATCCAAACCTGAGCCAAGAGGACATTAATTATCTTAATAAATCTATAATACAAAACAAAGTTAAGCAGCAATTAAGAGTTTTCCAAAAAACAAAAGTGCAGGACCTGAGGGATTCACTGCTGAATTCTGTCAGACATTTAAAGGAGAACTAATGCCAACCATCCTTACACTCTTCCATGAAATAGAAACAGAAGGAACACTGGCTAACTCTTTTTGTGAAACCAACATTACTCTCACCCCAAAACCAGGCAAAGACACTCTGAAATGAGAACTATAGGCCAATTTCCTTAATGAACACCTATGCAAAAATCCCCAGTAAAATAATGGCAAACCAAGTCCAACAACATATCAGAAAGATCATACACCACAACCAAGTTGGCTTCAATTCAGGCATGCAGGGGTGCTTCAACATACGCAAATCTATAAATGTAATACCACACATTAATAGAAGTAAAGACAAACACCATCTCAATAGATGCAGAAAAAGCCTTTAACAAGATCCAACACCACTTCATGATAAAAGCTCTAAGAAAACTAGGAATAGAAGGAAAGTACCTCAACACTGTAAAGGCTATATATGACAAACCTACAGGCATCATCATAATTAACAGTGAAAAATTGAAATCATTTCCTGTAAAATCAGGAATGAGACAAACGTGCCTACTATCTCCACTCCTTTTCAACATACTACTGGAATTTCTACCCAGAGCAATTAGGCAAGAAGAAGAAATAAAAGGAATACAAACAGTACTATCTTTCATTATTAATACCTAAGTGAATGTTCAATGGGGTTTCTCAATGTATTTCCACTGTGAGAATATTTTACTTTGGTCAGGTCAACCCCATCCACTACAATCCCTTACCCTTTCCATCCAACTCTCCATTTTTCAACAATTTTCAATACATATCCTTATATCTGCTACCTTCACAGGAGTTATGTATTATGATATTGTTGACACTATATCATTACCTTTCCTTTCCCTCCTGCCCCAAGTTCCTTATTGTAGTCACACAATTACAAATGTATTCTACATGTACGTTTGAATATGAAAATAGATCACATTTTAAGACATGAATCAAACCTTAGCAAATATGAGAAATAAGATATATATCCCTGTATGTTATAAAACAAGATGAAATAAAACTAGAGCTCATCATCAAAGAAACTACAGAAAATATTAAAGCATATGGGGACTGAGCAACACACTAGTGAATGACCAGCAGTCAGTGCAAAAATAAAGGAGGAGGAGAATGCAAAGTTGGTAGAATCTAATAAAAATGGAAACAAAACCTACCAGAAACTATAGATATATCAAAGGCAGAGTGAAGAGAAAATCTTAGAACCATGAGCATCTGTATTAAAAAATAAAAACAAATGTCCTAATGATGCACTATGAACTCTTATAAAAATAAGAATAGGCCAAACCATAAATTTGTAAATGGAAAGAAAGTTTGGGCATAAATTAATGAAGTAAGACAGAAATATTATTAAACAAATTAATGCAACAAAAAGTTGGAACTTTCAAAGCATATATAAGATTCATAAACCCTTAGTCAATCTGATTAGAAAGAGGAGGGAAAAGAACCAAATTCTTAAAATTGAAGGTGAAAATGTGATATAGCAGCAAATAACAATAAAATGAATAAGATGATGAGGAAGTAATTTGAAAACCAATATTCAGGTAAAGTGGAAATTCTAAAAATGAATAAATTTGTGACTGTATAAATTTGATCTACCAAAATTGAACCAAGAGAATAAAAACAATCTCAATAGATGTAAAATAAACAACTAAAAAAGGATTGACAAATGAGAATACATGAAATATAAAGGTTCTGTACAGCAAAGGAAACATACCAAATTGCTAGCCCACAGAATAGAAGATTATTGCCAGCTACACAGCTGACAAGGATTAATAACCAGAATTTACAGGGAGATCAAAAAACAAAACTCTCCCAAAATTTATAACCCAATGAAGAATTTGTCAAATGACTGAACTAAAATATTTCAAAGGAAGAAGTACAAATGCCCAAATAAAATGTGAAGAAATGCACAACCTCCTCAGTCATAAAAGAAATGCCAATCAAAACCACATTAAGATTCCACTTCACTCCTGTTAGAATGGCTATCATCAAGAACACAAAGAAAAGTAAATATTGGTAAATATTTGAAGAAAAAGAACCCTTATACAATCTTTGTGGGAATGTAAGTTAATACAACTACTATGGAAAACAATGTGGAGGTTCCTAAAAAACTAAAAATATAACTACCATATGATCCAGAAATGCCATTCCCAGATAATATGCAAGGGAATGTAAATAAGGATACAATAAAGGCACTTGCATAGCAATGTTTATTGTAGCATTACTCACAATAGCCAAACTATAGAAACAAAAGGATCCCCTACAAATGATGAATCAATTAAGAAAATGTGATATATCCCTTCATACATGTGTATGTATAATAGAATATTATTCAGCCATAAAGAATAATTGTTTTTATTGTTCACAGGTAAATGAATTGAACTGGAGAACATAATGTTAAGTGAAGTAAGCAGGTTCAGAAATAAAAAGGTTGCATATTTTCTCTCATATGTAGAAGATAGCTCCAAATATAAATATAAGTATTACCATATATGCTTATATATACAGAACATTTTTCCAATAGTGGAAATATCAGAGGAGATTAGTGGAGAAGGAAAAGAATAGAATGATAGAAAGCAAATGATATTGAAATTTACATGGTATTTTTGTAGGAACCAGACACAATGAAATGCACTAAAAATGTTAAACAATACAGGGTAGGGTGAAAAGAGAAAGGAAGTGTGAAAGGAAGTGGGAATTAGATGGGTGGAAGAACAATATATTTATTGGTAAAACACCAAGGCAAAACCCCACTGAACAATGAGCCCAGTTCATTGTTTAAATGTTTATTTAAACAACGAAATACCGTGATGTAAAACAGCATGTTAGGGTAGGACCCTAGTGGTAATTGAAGGGTAAGTTAAGGGGGTAAAACCTGTCAATATCATTTTATGAACGGGAGCAGTAAGAGGGAAAAGAATGGATGGGATGAACCAAACTAGAGTTCATTGTATGCATATATAGAATTGTCACAAAGAAACCCCTTATAAAACTATTATATGCAAATTAAAAATGCTTTAAAAACCAAAAATGAAATATTTTCATTTGCAGGAAAATGTATAGAACTGAAGAATATCATGGTGAGATAAACAGACTGAAAAGCCAAATATCACATTATCTCATTCACTGATGGAATCATGATCTCAAATTATGATGGTGATTATGATGATGATTCTAAAAATAAAGAGAATAAATCACAAAAATTATAATCTCAGTAGAAATAGAAAGCCTTCAACGAAATTCAACATCGTTTCCTAATAAAAGCTCCAAAGAAACTAAGAATAGAAGGGGAATTACTAACATTCTAAAGGCTGTATACAGCAACCAATAGCCAACATCATAGCAATTAGAGAAAAATCGCAACCATTTCCTTTAAAATCAGGAATGAGAAGGGTGTCCACTGTTACCACTCATATTTAATGTAGTATTGGAATGCTTAACATAGCAGAAAGATAGGAGAAAAAATAAAAGGGATGCAAATAGGGATGGACAAAGTCAAATTAATCCTATGTGTTGATGGTATGATCTTATACATGAAAGGTCCTAAAAACTCCATCAAAAAAACTTTTAGATCTCATAAGAAAATTCAGCAAAGTAGCAGAACACAAAAGCAATACACAAACATGGGAGGTGCAGACATATGCCAATTGGATTGAAGTAATCAGGTTGACAGTCTAAAAACACAGTTTGATTATTAAAAGTATCTGCTCACTTTGGCGTCTCATCATACAGAACTCTTAATCAGTCAGATTTGTTATCCAAATCTATAAGGAGCTTTTCTTATTAGTGGAGGAAAGAGAAGAGAAACCAACACAGTCTATGGTAACTTCATTTGCTAAGTAGCAAGCATAAGTGTAATATTTACTTATTTTCTAATTAACACATATAAATTATACACATTAGTGAGATTCAGTGTAATATTTTCAAGCATCCATGAAGCATGCATTGAACTACTCTTTCTACACTTGCTTCTCAAGCACCCATCTCAATCCCAAGTCATCACTATTCTACTTTGAAGTGTACAGTTTACTTGACACATAAGAGAAAGAACATATGGTTCAAATCTTTCTGGAGCTAGTTAATTTTTTCAAAGATCCATGTGCATAATATATTGATCACTGAAAAAATATATTGATCACTGTTATGGTAAATATATATAAATACACACTGTTATATAACATGATAAATTAAAATCCACAAACTACAAAACTATTGTGAAGAAGAGGGCTTCATTTACATGGTTAATGTTTACTTATGCTGTGTTTTCTAAACTATATTCCAATTGGATGCCACCAATTCTGAGGTTAAATTCTACACATACGGAGATGCCACAGAGTGTTTTTGATGTCCTTGTTCCTCAGGCTGTAGATGAAGGGATTAAGCATAGGTGTGACTACTGTGTATATCACTGAGACCAGTGCACAATTTCTGGGAGAATGTGAGACAGCAGAACTGAGGTACACTCCAAAGCCTGTTCCATAAAATAAACAAACAATTGACAGATGAGACCCACATGTGGAAAAAGCTTTACACTTCCCAACTTATGATGGGATTCTCAAAATTGAGGAAACTATTTTATAGTAGGAAATAAAGATCCCTGAGATAGGAAGAAATCCAGAGATAATAACAACAAAGCCAATAACTACTTTGTTGGTAAAAGCATCTGAACATGCAAGATTAAGGACTTGAGAAGGGTCACAGAAGAAATTGGAAATTTCCACATCCTTGAAGTAGGGAAATTGTAAGGGAATAAAATTGTGCAGAAGTGAGTCCAAAAGGCTAATGAAAAAAGACAAAAACACCAACAAGACACATAGGTGAGGGTTCATGATGACTGAGTAATGCAGTGGGTAACAGATGGCCAAAAACCGGTCATAGGCCACCACTGTCAGAAGCATATCATCCATACATCCAAAAATGATAAAAAGAGACATCTGTGCCAGGCAGCCCACATAGGAGATGACTGTGCTGTGAGTTTCAATATTTATAATCACCTTTGGGACCATGGTAGAAATGAAACATATGTCAGTTGCTGATAGGTTACAGAGGAAGAAGTACATAGGGGTGTGCAGGTGAGAATCAGAGATGACAGCCAGGATGATGAGCAGGTTCCCAAGCACTGTGACTAGGTACATGGACAAGAATAATCCAGAGAGGATTGGCTGGAGGTCTGGATCATCTGAGATTCCCAAGAGATGGAATTCTGAGACAATTGTTAGATTTTGTTGTCCTACGCTGATTTCACACCTTTTGAAAACAAAATGGTTAGTGCACAGAAAAACAATGCAGAGACCTCTATTTTTAACTCAGATATTCACAAGAATTCACACTTGATTTCCATCCATCTTCAGCAATATTCCTTCTTTGACAAACCCTTTCTTCCTTTCTTCATAAATCATTTATCTGCTAAGTATACCAAAACCTTTCTTTTATAATATTTCCATGTTTCTTCTGTAACACCAAAGTTCTGTTCTAAGTAGAATGTACATTAGCCCCTGGTCTTAATAGTTGTCAACTATATTATTTTGTATGTCTTCAATTGCTGGAGAAATACTGAGTGGAGCAATGTTAGAAAACATCACCATATCCAGTCCATAATCCCAGTGAAATACCACCTATAATTTTAAAAAAATTAGTAAGTAAGAAATGATCTTCCTATTTTAGGAAAAATAATCATTGTCATCAAGGAAAATTAAGAAGTACCCAAAGACTAACGGTTACCAAACATTATTCTAGGATTGTGCAAAAAATTCCCTTCATTAAAATGGTTGTAAATTATTTATAGGAGCTAAAACCACATCATTTAAATACTAAATTAAAGTTTATGTTTCAATGTCAAAAAACATTGCTTTGTCATTTAACTTCCTGTAGTTTTTTATTCTTTTAATAATCCTTGCACTTTTCATCCATCCTTTTTTGTGAATATAAGTTCTCACTCAACTCCAGGAGGTGTTTTAACAATTATTTCTTGAATAAATGCTATGCATTTCTTTGGTGGACTTCAAATTTTGAGAAATATGATTTGGTTAAATGCATATATGGCATGACATTACAAATCCCGCATGTGGCATCAGTGTACATAATACCTGTCAACAGTTAAAGAATGATAAAATGTTAGCTGAATGTAGTCATGAACAGCTATAATCCCAGAACTCAGGAATCTGAGGACTTCAGAGATTATGGCTGGAGTATCATGAGTTCAAGGTCTGCCTAGGCTATAGAGTGAGAACTTGTATGACAGAGAGAGAGAGAGAGAGAGAGACAGAGAGAGAGAGAGAGAAAGGAGAGAGGGATGGAGAAGTAAGAAGGAAGGAAGGAAGGAAGGATGGAAGGAAGAAAGGAAGGAAAGAAGGAAGGAAATCAAGAGAAGGGAGAGAGATGGAGGAAGGAAGGAAAAGAAGAAATAAAGAAGAGAAGGGGAGGGAAGGGAAAGGAAAGAAAATAGAAAGGAAGGAAAGGAAAAGAAAGGAAAAAAGGTAAAAGTACTTGGCTAGATTTTTTTGTTAAATTTGGAAACTTTTCTTTCAACCCCTTATTATCTTAGAAAGATCTAACATGAAGATAGATCGTTATTTTTCCTTTCTCTTCCTTCTGTATTTTTCAATTTTCTGCTAATACCTTTTCATTGCTTTTAAGACAATATTAAATTTTAAGGTGGCTCCAATTTTATAACCACAGAATCTAAATGCAACTTCAGTGCTTGGAACCTTCTTATTCTGAACTCATACTGTGATTTAATTACAAAAAAAGTTCCAAAAGAAAAAATACAGTTCTGGAGTGTGACTCAAAAGGTAGACCTCCTGAGTCCTGAGTTCAAACCTTAGTACTGCCAAAAATAAATAAAACAGAGTGAGAGAAGGTACAAGAAATAAGGTAAACATACTTGAAAAGTTTCCTCAACTATAAAATGGGAATAACAATTTTGTGTCTAAAATGTTTTTATGAGAAAGATAGTAGGAAACTTTTTAAATTGTGAGGGCTTGTGGAATTCAATCCCATTTATACATACATTTCCCTGTGGATATAGATAAATAGATAGATGATAGATAGATAGATAGATTCTGTCCATATGGGTACTCTCTCTCACTCCATGTATATGTATGTATGTATGTATATATATATTAAATCTGCATGTGAAAATTCTGATTCTTTTCTACAATGTTGGAACTACTGCTTAGAAACTTTCTGGCATTAAAAATATTCTTCTGAGGAGGGGCGGCGAGGGGCGGGGCACGCGGGGCAGGGCGGGCCGGGGGAGGGGCGGCGGCCCCCGCGGCTCGTGCTCAGCGCTCCGCGAAGTCCCGCTCAGAGAGCTGCGAGCATCTGCAAGAGGCGCTCGGCGCAGTCGGGGAGCCGTCTGGAGCTAGGCCCCGAGAGCCGCCGCCCCTCCTGCCACGATCCAGAGAGCCCGCGGTGATCGCAGATGGAGTTCACTTGAGTCGGGCAGCCGGCGGGAGAGGCAGGCGCCCGCAAGCCGAGCGCGGGCCGGAGCCTAGCCAGCCCTGGGCGCCCGCGCGAGCTGTGGCCAAGAGGCGCCGCCAGCGCGCGAAGCCCGCCCGCCCGCGCGCCACAGGAGAATAGGAGGCAGAGGGCGGCCGGCGTCCTGGCGGGACTAGGCCGCTCTGGATGTGAGCGCGTGGCGCTGGCTCTTGGCCTCCCGGAGGCGCCGCTCCTCTTCGGATTTGCTTCGTGTGCGGACTTTGGCGAGAAAGGAACCGAGACTCGTGCAATCTCAGCCGGGCTGGAGTTGGGCGTTTTCTCAGCATGTTTTGGTGCCCACCCCCCGCCCCATGCCCCCTAAGGTCTGATGATCACCCATCATTGGGAGCCCTGCTAAGGACTCCAACTATGAACTTGGGGCTGACAGCACCGCTTATCCTCTTGCGACCAGGCATCAGATACCAGCTCTGAGAAGCTCTTTAACACTGTTACTGTAAACAAAGATTTGGAGTTAGGTGTTGGCACGCTGCCTGAACATGACAGTCAGGATGCCGGGCCTATTGTCCCTAAGATATCGGGTGTAGAGAGAAGCCAGGAGAAGAGCCAGGACTGTTGCAAAGAGCAAATCTTTGAGCCTGTGGTGCTTAAAGATCCCTGCCTGTAGGTCCCCCAGCCAGTTCCCCAGCCTCAGGCGGAGCCCCAGCCCCAGGCTCCTTCTCTGGACCCCAACTTTGTGCAGTGCACAGAGGTTCCTCCCCAGCCTCCTTCTCCCAATACACAGCCACCTCAGGGCCCCTCAGAGGTCCAGCTGCAGCCCTCCCCACAGCCTCAGGTGCAGCGGACACCCAGGCCTCAGTCCCCCACCCAGCTGCTGCACCAGACCCTCCCACCTGTGCAAGCCCACCCTGCCCAGAGCCTCTCCCAGCCTCTGTCTGTCTACAACAGCAGCAGCTTGAGCCTCAACAGTTTAAGCAGTAGCAGGAGCAGTACCCCAGCTAAGTCCCAGCCTGCCCCTCCTCACCTCTCCCATCACCCCTCTGCCTCACCATTCCCCCTGTCCTTGCCTAACCACAGTCCCCTACACAGCTTCACACCCACCCTCCAGCCACCCACCCCTTGCACACTCACATCACCCCAATATGTTTGTCCCTCCCATGGCTTTGCCTCCTCCACCACCACAGACAGCAAGGAGTCTGCTCCCTGGACACCCTGCTGGGAGCAACTACTCAGAGCAAGACATCTTGCCACAGGAACTGAAAACGCGTTTCTTGGCCTTTCAGAATGCTGACCATGGGGCTTCCCTGGGCCCTCCACCCTACCTGCTGACCGAGTTCCACCAGCATCAGCATCAGCATACCCACCAGCACACACACCAGCACACCTTCACACCGTTCCCCCACGCCATCCCACCCACCGCCATCATGCCAACGCTAGCATCTCCCATGCTCTTACATTCCTACCCTCCTGCGGTGTCGGGCATCCCCCCCATGATCCCACCTACTGGTCCTTTTGGGTCACTACAAGGAGCGTTTCAGCTCAAGATATCCAACCCTATTGATGTTGCTGCTCGGCCTGGGACAGTCCCACACACTTTACTCCAGAAGGACCCAAGGTTGACAGATCCTTTCAGACCCATGTTAAGGAAACCAGGGAAGTGGTGTGCAATGCACGTTCATATTGCCTGGCAAATCTACTACCACCAACAGAAAGTCAAGAAACAAATGCAGTCAGACCCGCACAAACTGGATTTTGGGCTGAAACCTGAATTCCTGAGCCGCCCACCAGGCCCCAGTCTCTTTGAAGCCATCCACCACCCTCATGACCTGGCACGGCCTTCCACCTTGTTCTCTGCCACTGGTGCTGCACACCCAACTGGGACACCTTTCAGGCCACCTCCTCATCACAGCAACTTCCTCAACCCTGTTGCTCACCTGGAGCCTTTCAATCGGCCATCCACCTTCACGGGCTTAGCAGCAGTTGGTGGAAACCCTTCAGTCACACCCGACTCAGTGTTCGGCCACAAGGATGGCCCCAGTGTGTAGAATCTTATCAACCTTCACAACCCTGGAACCAGCTGCACCAAACGCCTCTGCCGTTCCGGACCCCTCCGCCCTGGCTGAAGCCAGGTAACCTGGAGCGCAGGGCGTCTGCTGCTGCTCATGACAGAGATAGAGATGTAGATAAACGAGACTCATCTGTTAGTACAGATGACAAAGAAAGGGACAGCATGGAGAAGCGACACTCCGGCCACCCCTCTCCGGCGTACCGTGTTCCCAGTGGGCGCCTTGGGCCACGGGCACAGCTCCGCAGAGTAGATCCGGGGCCACCTGAACCCCGAGACCCGTGAGAAAGACAAACCCAAGGAGAGGGCGTGGGAGCGTGGCCCAGCAGCACATGGGGGGCCGCGAGGCCAAGGTGCCCCACAAGGGCGAGGTGGCCTTCAAACACCCCAAGAAGGGCCCAGAGGTCAAGGTCAAGGAGGAGCACAAGGAGACCACGACCTGAGGCTGCACCACCTGGCCCACGGCCCACTGAGCCCCCAGTGAACTCTTCTGCATCTGCGGAGACCTTAGCGTCCGTGCCCACGGCGGTGGGCATGTTGGGCATGCACCCCATGGGTAGCCTGGACAGCCTGGACCGGACCCGCATGATGACACCCTTTATGGACCTCAGCCCCATCCCTGGGGGTGAACGCTTCCCGTACCCCTCCTTCCACTGGGACCCCATGCGGGACCGCTTCGGGACCCCTACCGTGAGCTGGACCTGCACCGGAGGGACCCCGCTAGGCCGTGACTTCCTGCTGCGTGGTGACCCGCTGCACCTTCTGTCCGCACCATGGCTGTACTAGGCCGAGCACTCTTTCCGGGACCGCGATCCGCACTATAGCCACCACCATCACCACCACCATCACCACGGCCCGCTGGTGGCCGGCAACCCGCGGCAGGAGCACGAGCACGGCCACCTAGACGAGTGCGAGCGCCTGCAGCTCCTGCGCAATGACTAAGAGCCCCAGCGGCTGCACGCCCGTGCACACCGCCGCCGCCCTGGACGGCCACCTGGCGCACCCAGGGCTGCTGGCGCCCGGACTGCCCAGCATGCACTACCCACGCATCAGCCCCATGGCCACCCAGCAGAAAGGGCTGCTCAACAAGACGCCCCCGGCAGCCACGCTCAGCGCGCTGCCCCTGCTCATCTCCACGCTGAGGGGCCGCCCGGGCTCCCCAAGAAGGACTATGCCCCTGTCAGCCGAGGTCAGGGACAGGCCACCCTTGCACACGCTCAAGGACATCGAGGCCCGGTGAGCTGCGCCTGCACGCCTGCCTCCTAACCCGGCTGGACACATAGTTGGGGCCACCCTCAGCCTTGTCTTGGGCAGATCCCAGACTCCCTTCCCTGCAGGATTCCAGATGCTTTTCTACCTCTTCTGATTTTTTCAGCCAAGTCTCATGTCTCCTACTCTTTTCCGTTCCTTGTATGAAACATTTTCATTTGAAGATGGTGACAGACATCAAGATGATGACAGCAGGGGGAGAGTGTGACACACACATTCAAGTCACCATGCAGAAGCTTCTTGCAGAAGAGAGGGGAAGTGTGTACATAGTTGTGTAAAAAAACAAAAGGATTGCGTCGTGAGCTCATGGTTCATATATGCAAAAGGTAAGACGAAAGCTTTACTTTGTACAAATGTGAATAGGTAAAGATTAAGTAACATAATACATAATACTTCTTCAAATGTGCTGCTGACCTAACGTCAGTGAACATAGCCCGCCTGGGTGTTGTTCCCATCTATTGTCAGAGACAGTTAAACCCTTCAACTATGCAATGAATGTCGGGGCTTTGCACAAAAGCCCACCTGACTCAAAGCAGCCTTTTCAAAATCCATTTACAACATACTTAAGGTCATATTTTCCCTGGACAAGCACTTACATGACATGACTGTTTTCCTTGCTTTTTTTCCCTTTTTTTCTCAAACAAAGAAACATCCCAGTTTGCAAATCATTCCCCAGGTCGCAGCCTTGAAGGGACCACTTGTGGGGTTTTGGGGGAGGTGCACCCCAGGAAAGTGGCTGGGGATGAGGGACAGCCAGTGCCAGGGAGAGGGGTGGGTTTTTCAGATGGCAAAATCAAGCAGGCAGGCAGGTGGTGGCATCTGTCACACACTCTTGAGTTGCTGGCATCCCTCCTCGCCATGGTGATTCCACACACAACTCATGGGGGAGCCATGCTTTTGGTAGTGTGTCCTGTTTCATAACTGTACACACACTTCCTCGATTTACAACTCGATTTAATTACACCCAAGCAGATCCTGAAAGAAAATCTTGAGTTTTTCCGGTTGATGGGTATGTCTTCAGTGTACGTGATAACTGATGGATTTAGGTGCAGTTTCCCAAGGGGCTCATATTCCAGCTCGTCATTAAAAGTCTGGGAGCAGCCCAAGCAGGAGGTCAGCCTTGTGGAGCCATCAAGAATTGCAGAGGGCAAGAGGTGGCAGAGAAAAAAAGTCTCATGAGTGCGTGCGTTTTTGAGTTTGCATTGATCAATCTTACTGTCTCTTCATCATACTTTTATAATACACTAAGCCTTTTGTCTACATATTTGGAGATAATATGACTTTACTACCAGAGAAATTCAATATATTCTACTGAACTGTAAAATACATGTATGAAATAAAACTAGTTCCATTTGGTTCTTCTAGTAAGATTAAAAGTGCTATCTGACATTGTTATCCTGTTTTTTGCAAAAAAAAGAAAAAAAGTTAACTACAGACCATTGTTTCTAATGAGCAGAGATACCTATTTTAGTAGTCAACTAAAGGTTTAGTTGTGACCTTCAGTTTTTGTGGATACCTGATGTTGTGTAGTGTTGTGGGTTTTTTTGTTTTGTTTTTTTCTTAAAGACAACTAAAAAATACAATCCAAGGAGTATGTACACTGGACCTGTAGTCGTAGCTTCAGTATTGTAAAGAGATTGTTCTATACGGACCTTTTTGCTGTTTTCTCCTGTGTGTAATAAAGTCCTTTCTAGACCCTAAAAAATAAAAAAAAATTCTTCTGATATTACCAGATATTGCCACCAATACAAATCTAAAACCTATATAAAAATAAAACCATTCACATTAGGCCATTCAAAACTCATATATAATATCAATGTGAATTATCATCTATAAAAAGGGAATTCTTTGTATATCTGCATAATTCTATACTCTTGTACATCTGTCACCAAAAGTAAACTATTGTCATAAACTTTGTAGGTATATTTTTCTCACTTTCCATACCACTTGAGTTATGCATCTATACTTTCTTTAAAACTTACTTAAAATATTTATAGTTCATGTAAGCAATGTATTTCATACCATCTAGTTCCCCTCTGACATGTACACATTATACTGACATAAAATTTTATGTCTTTCTGTGAAGTATGAACTTTAACAACAAAGGCTTTAACTGATTCAAAATGATACCTGAGAGAGAGATATCATTAAATTTGTCAGTTTATATTTAGGACAATTCTTTCTAAACTTGTATGCCTCTCTACACAACATTAAAGTGACATTGTCCATGTACTATTTGGTTAGAGGCTATTCTCTACCCATGAATCTAACAACTGATTCATGTTTTACTTTACTACTAATTGCCTACATTTGTTGTATGAATAAAAGTTAGTCATTACCAATATAATCTTATATTCTTCAAATATAACACCAAAAAATCTTGTCAGCTATTAATAAAATTCCATAATAAACGACTGAAATTCCATAGCCTATAAGAAACAGTATTTTGGTTTGCCTCTACTAGAGAAGACAGTGTCCTGGGAGGGGAATCATGAAATGAATACTTCAGTCCCAATCACTCGGAGAATCTCTCCATCACTGTGAGCTGAGAGTGATTATTGAGAGGGAGAACAATACATATCCCCCACAACACACAAGTGAAATTTAAAATTTAAAATATATATGTCATCGTGGTTTCATTTTTTAAATATAAAATTCAAAAGTGAGCTATTGATGATTTACATTGTTAAAAAGCACTGGAGCCTGAAGTGATATTAAACTCTAAGCAGGGTCTCATCTGTATCCATAAATTTTACATTCCCCTTCTCTTTGAATCCCTTTCTTGGGTTTCATACCCATGAAAACTTCTGCTACATTTTATAAATTCAATTATGTAAATTTGATTAAAAGGATTATCTACAGCACATGTGTATCCAAGGTATTAAAAGAAACAAGAGCTTTCTAAATCTTACCTCTAGTTCTATGAGACATTTATGTTTGTTTCATATTTTCTTTTTTAATTATATCATTATTTTACTGGGGTACATTGTGATATTTACAAAAGTTCTTACAATATATAAGAGTTGAATTCACCCCCTCCATTATTTGCCTTTATTCCCTACTACTCCCCCAATCTCTGGGATAATTTCAACATGTCTTACTTTTCCATTTTCATGAATGAGTACACATTATTTATAATATTTACAGACCCCCTCACCCTTTCTGTATATCCTCCCCTCTCCCTCTGGTACCAACCCCACAGACAGGACCTGTGTTATCTGTCTGTTCTCTATTTTTGGAAGTAGATATTTTTGTTTGTTTAAGATAGCTCTACGTGGAGTTCCCTTGAGTCATTTCCATGTATATATATATATATATATTATAACAAAAATTCATTCATATCCTCTATTTTTCTCCTTTCTATGCTAAGTGAAGTAAGCTAGGCTCAGAAAGAGAAGGGTCATTTGTTTTCTGTCGTATGTGATAGATAGACACAATACAAATATAAACAATATTATGAAAAACAAATTATGCTAAAGAGAGGACACTAATAGGAGAGGAAGGGTAAAAAATCAAGTTAAGAAGGTGAATATGGGCAATGTTCTTTTTCTACCAGAATGAAGACACAATTTTTAAATTTGTTGAATTACCATAAAAGGAGACTAAGGTAGAAAGAAGAAAAACATAGAGCACTTCTGAAAAGGATGAAAGTGCAAACAAGAAAGTGCCCAATATTTTGAAGCCACAATGATTATGGTCAATAATTGTGAACAATGAATATTTCCATTACTTCAGTGTTTTATATCTTTAATATTTTACACAGATTATTTGTTGTTTTGGTGGTCCTTCTTTTCCAAACTGTGTATAGGCTCTGAGGAATCACAAATACAAGAGAGTTAATCATTCCTCTCCAAATAAACAGCATATGCATACATTAGAACAAAAATGAAATTTCCTTTTACATAAGTAAAGAAAAAATCATTTTTGATCTAAGGAGACTTAATTGAATGACATGAGTATTAAATTTAACATGATTAGCAATAATATCTGCATATTATTTTGCCATAATTTTTTACATTCAACACACAATAACTTCATATGGAGCACCCATATCTGTTTAATCCTCATTCAAGGCATTGTTTTCAACTAGAAAGCAACTCTAATGAAAATTCTGTGTCTCAGAGGAAAAAAAAGTCTATCCTACTGAGGAAATAAACATAGATGTGAAGAAATTTAAAAACTAAAATTTCTGTATTTGGGACTGATGTACTTAATCTTTCATTGTTTTCATAACAAAGCAAATGTTTAAGCACAGATATAGAGGTCAACCACAGACATCTAAGGCACATGTTTTGACTTACATCAGTTTCTCAAATAGGAAAGAAATCAATACCTGACTGTATCCAGGGGGCCTTTTGATATTCGGGGGCAGAATAAATGAGGATGATGTACATAGGTGCAGTGATATAAATATTATGCCTAAGAATTAGCTTTGTGCTGAATTGTTCTGTCCCACACTGTCTGTGATCTTTGCTTCTGACCTCAGCCATTTTTCTTATAACAGAGGCAGTACATGTCACCCTCTGTTTGCCCTTTGAGCTACCTCGAACCCTCAAAAGAAAGAGGATAGTTATCCAGGAATTTCTTCCTAGACTAATAAGGATGTGAAATGGTGATTTTGGGTGTCAAGGGTAAAAATTGGATTTTCAAACCAAGATATTTTCTATCTATAGTCAAGTAGCTGAATTAAAATATAGCCCACTCTTTCTACTTAAAAAAACTGGAGATTGTTATGAAGAAAATGTCATTTCCTTCCTTACTTTCATTGAAAATAACAATAATATGGATAATTAGAACTAATGTATGCATATGAAAATAATTATCTCAGTGACTAGCATTTAAACACCTCCCAATAATGATTAATGATGGTTTTATTACCAACATCATTCTTATCCTCATTGCCATGTTTTTAAACTTCTATGAATGCTTACAGAACAGTTTGGTGGCACTTGGCTTCACCTTACCAGGGATGAAATATCTATGGGAAGTAGAACCAGTATGGAAGGAAAGAAAATTTTGAATGAGATATGTGACCCCGTTACAACCAAGAACATAAACTTCACAATCTACATAAGTGAAACTTTGTCATTCACTTCCTCCCATCTTACTAGCAAAACTTTTATGTTTGTCCTCATGATATCAAATAGTGTCTCTGATAGTCTTTCCTCCATACAACATCTCTCTCAGCACTTACTGGTTAATGCTGTGTTTCTGCTGGTTCATAATCAAAGGCTGAGGATCCTCTGACAAATCTGTAGATAAAGTTTAGGTTATGCCCTGAGGATTGATAGGAATATAGTGAGATGCTTCCTGATGCAGAGAAATTCACAAACAAGACACAGAGATGGTACCACAAGTCTGGAACAATCAGGCTGATGGTCTGGAAGAAAAGACTAATTGTTGTCTATTTACTGACCTTGGATGCTTAATGGACAGAGCTTATAATTAGCAAAATTGGTCTTAGTTATCTAAGTCTCTAAGGACTTTATATCATTAGTGGAAGAACAAGAAGAGAAAACCCTAAAGTTTGTGGTTTCTTCATTTACTAAGAAGGAAATTAAGTGTAATATTTAACTCTTCCACATCTTTTCTTGATAACAATTATCATACATATTAAGGGGGATTCAGTCTGATATTTCCAAACATGCATACAGTGTGCATTAATAAATTCCATCCACCCTCTTCTACATTTGCCCTGCAAACATCCATCACAGTCCCCTGAAATCACTAATTTACTTTCAGGTCAACACCATTTACTTACCACATGTGATAGAGAACATGCAGTACTAGTATACAAAGGGATGGCATATTTTTCCAGTGGCTTATCTGCATTTTACATCCATTGCTTATTGTGGTAAAATATACATTTTTTACCATAGTTCAATGGCATGAATTATAGTTACATCATTGTGCAACTATCAGTATTATCCATTACTAGAAATATTTCATCCTTTGAAATAGAAAATTTGTATCCATTTAAATATATACATTTCTTCCTACCCCAACCCCACATATATACATTCTGCTATGAAAAATGATAAGGAAATAAGGTTCACAAACTACAAAAGTATTTTTGATAAAAAGGCTCAATTTACATGTGTATATGCTTATTTTTACTGCATTTTCCAAATTGCATTCCCCTCTGTTGTAAATACTCTGGTGGTCATAAATATCATTGCAAGATAGCATTCAGAAGTGGCACGTTTGTGTCTGCCTTGTTGTAGAAAACAATTCCTGCCCCTAATTTGACCTCCTATGCCATATCTTCTTAATTAGGACCTCATAAATATTGATCATATCTGCCAGCCATCCTAGCCCCACTTTAAGGACTGTCCAGAGTTTCCTACCTTACAAATTGTAAATTGGACTTAAACAAACAAATCAATGTATCTGAGGCACCTGGCAAGGACTGAGGACTTCCCTTGTGGTGCTTATCTCTTTTCTTTCAATAAAGTTTTGCTAATCAATGCCTCCATGCCATCTTGCAGGGACTCACCACTTTTCTCTTGAGGTGCTTCCTCTTACTCTATCTTGCTTTTCTTTCAGTAAAGTTTTGGTACTATTTGTTGCAAATTATTTCTCTGTCCAGCTCTCTGTTCAGAACTCAAGAGTCTTCTAGATTGTGTCTTCTTAGACTAATCTGTCTGGTAACAACAAGAGAAAAGATTTGGAATTTGAGAAGGATCACAGAAAAAATTAACAATATCTACATCTTTGAAGTAGATAAATTGTAAGGAAAGAAAATTATGGAGCAGACAGTCCAAAAGGCTAATTTAAAAAGCCTCGACACTAAAAGGAATCAGAACAAAGTTTCATAATGACAAAGAAATTCAGAGGTAGTAGATGAACAAAAACAGTTCTCACAGGCCATCACATTCAGAAGCATATCATCCATACATTCAAAAATGACAAAAATGAGAGACGTCTATGTCAGACAGTAGTCGTATAGGTGTGGTTCGTGTCCACTTCACCCATCAATGATAATGTTAATTTTAGTATTGATTATTCCATTCAAACAAAAAAATGGCATGGGACAAGCTGTGGATATAGCAAAGATGCCCTACTACCCACCAATGGATTAAGAAATGTGGTATTTATACACAACGGAATTTTATTCAGCCACAAAGAAGAATGAAATTTTGTCATTTTCAGGAGAATGGATGGAACTGGAGAACATCATCTTAAGTGAAGTTAGTGAGGCTCAGAAGATGAAAATTCTCATGTTGTTCCTCATATGCAGATTACAGACCTAAAACAAATGCTGTAATATCATTGGACATTGGTCACACACTAAGGGAAATGACACATGAGAGCAATAGGGAAAGGGGAAGAAACCAAAAACTTGAACATAATTGATAATGCTCACTGTATAGGAATGAATATGGTAATCTTAAACTGGCAGAGGCCACTGTGGGAAGGGGACTAGGAAATAGTGAAGAGGGCTTGTAGAGATGACCCAGTTTGGGCTGTAATACACACGTGCATGGAAACAAGGAATCTCCCTGTACAGCTATCTTCATCTCAAACTAGCAAAAACACTATGTTTTTCTTTTAACTCTATGTTTTTTCTTCAACAAAATTGGATAACAAGAGGGTGGAACAGGTTCTGCCCAGAGATGGGAGTGGGGGAAGATGTCTCAAATAATATATCCCCATGTAACTAAATGTAAAATGGTAAAATAAAATTTAAAAAATAAAGAGTTTTTAAAGAAAGAAAAATGACATAGGAGTTTTTACAGCACTTATATTGCATCTGTAGATTGTTTTCAAGAGTATAGTCATTTATAATATTTATTCTGCCATACATGCACATGGGAGATCCTTGATCATCTGGTATCTTCTTCATGTCCTTTCTTACAGGTTTACAGTTTCATTGTAGATGAATTTCACCTCATGTTTTAGGTTCATTTCTAGATATTTAATATTTTGATGTTATTGTGAAAACAATTGTTTTCCTGATTTTTCGCTCAGCCTGTTTATTATTGATAAATTGAAAAGCTCCTGATTTTTATAAGTTCAATTTTATATTCTACTTTTCCACAAGTGTTTATGAGATCTCAGAGGTTTTGGTAGAATCTTTAGGGTCTTTGTAGTACATGCTCATATAATCTACAAATAGGAAGGCTGTGACTTCTTTTCCTATTTGTATTCCTTTTATTTGTTTCTCTTGTCCTATTAATTTGGGTAGAAAATCAATGACTATATTGAGTAACAGTAAAGAATGTGGACATTCTGTCTCATTCCTGACTTTTGACCACACTGTTGTTTTCCCCATTTCATATAATTGCTATGCATTTATCACATAAGGCCTTTGTATTATTGAAGTACTTTCAGCTATTCCTAGTTTCTTTAGGGCTTTTATGAGGTAGGGAGGTTGAATCATGTAAAAGGCCTTTCTGAATCTGTTTAGATGAGTAAGTAGTTTTGTCCCTTACTATGAATGTGCTGAATTATGTTTATTTATTTCTGTATGTTGAACCATTCTTACATAAGTGGAAAGAAAGCAACTTTATTATAGTGTATGATCTTTTAAATATATTGCTGAATTTAGTTTGCAAAGATTTTATTTAGGATTTTTGCATCTATATTCACCAAGGATATTAGAGTGTAACTATTTTTTTCTTTTGCTTGTCCTGTTTTGGTAATAGGATAATAGTGACTTCATTCAATAAGTTTATAGCATTATTTCGCCTTCTCTTTCATGGAAAAGAAGGAGAAGCTTTGATGTTCTTATTTATATATCAGGTAAAATTCAGCAATTTATCAATCCAATTCTGGGCTTTTGTTTCTTGGGAGACTCTTTTTCTATGACTTAAATTTCTAAGTTTGTTATGAATCATTTTAGGTAGTTTATATCTTTCTAGATCAATTTTTTTGGTCATATATATCTAGAAAGTCATTTTATCTAGATTTTGAAGTGTAATATAATTTATGTTTTTAGAGTATTTCCTAATTATCCTCTACATGTCATTGGTGTTTGATGATATCCTTGTTCTCATGTCTAGTTATGTTACTTTTGATCTTCTCCCTCTTTCTGTTGGTTAGTTTGGCTAAGAACTTGTGACTATTCTTTATCTTTTCAAAGGATCAAATTTTGTTTCATTTTTTTTATTTATACTTCATTAATTTTGTCCTGATTTTAAATTTTAATTTTTGTTACCAAGCTATTTTGCCATGATATTAACAGCAATATACCAATTTTGTGCCATCTGTACCATTTTTTAATCCTTTCCTCTATTCCCTTCTTTTTAAGAGTTATGGTGTAGTTCATTGTGCTGTTTGCATACACACATGGAATGTATGTCTACAATATTTAACCTCCGTCACCCTCTCCTTTCCTCCTCATCCACCTGTTTGTTCCCCCCAACACCAAACAGTCCAATTTTACAATTGTGTCATATTGTGAATAATTTTTTAGGACTAGATTTTGAATATGAGCAAAAACATGTGATATTTGTTTTTCTCAGCTTGTCTTGTCTTGCTAAAATAGGGTGATCTTCAGTTCCATCCATCTTCTTGCAAATGACATAATTTCTTATTTATTGATGAATAATACCCAATTGTATATATACATGTACCACATTTTTCTTATCCAATCAGCAGTTGTTGGGCACCTAATCTGGTTCCATATCTTGTGAACTATAGATAGTGCTGTAATAAACAAGGGTGTGCACATTTGTCTTGCATATTGACTTATCTTCCTTCAGATATATGCCCAAGAATGGTATGGTAGTATCATATACTAGTTCTACTTTTAGTTTCTTGAGGGTCTGCCATACTTACTTTCAGAGTGGCTAGACTAAATTACATTCCCACCAGCAATCTATAAGGGCTCCTTTTTGCCCACATTCTCACTAGCATTTCTTTTTGTCTATTTCTTTAATGATAGTGATTTCTACTACAATGAGATAAAATTTCAGTGTCTTTTTGATTTGCATTTTTAGGACCACAAAAGTTTAACATTTTTTCATATATTTATTAGCCCTTTTTACTTCTTTTGAGAACGCTGTTCAATTCATTTGCCCATTTATTAAGTGGATTTTTTTTCCTTTGGTGTTTACATTTTTAATCTGTTTATATACTCTGGATATTAATCATTGTCAGGTGAATAGCTTGAAAATATATTCTCTTATTGTAAGATTGTCTCTTGAGTCTGGATATATTTTCCTTTGATATGCAGAAGCTTTTTCATTTGTTATAGTGTCATTTTTCAATTCTTGTTCTCATATGCCAAGCAATTAGAGTCTTATTTAGAAAGTAATAACCTATTCCTGTATCTTCAATATGTTTCACTGTGTTTTCCTGAAGTAATTTCAAAGTTTCAGGTCTTACATAAAGGACTTTAATCCACTCTAAATTGATTTTTGTTCAGTGTAAGAGCTATGCATCCATTTCATTCAGATACATGTAGGTATCCAATTTTCTCAACACTACTTATGGAAGAGTCTGTTTTTCCCCAATATATGTTTTTGGCTCATTCATCAAAAATCAGGTAGTTTATAACTGTGTGCATTTATTTCTTGATCTTTAATTGTATTCCATTTGTCTACATATCTTTTTATTTCAGTACATGGATAGTTATGGTTTTATGGCTCTGTAGTATAATTTGAAGTCAGGTATTGTGATACATGAGGCACTGCGTGTTTTGCTCAGGATTATTTTGACTATTTGGGGTCTTTTATGCTTCCATATGAATTTTTTAATTATTTCTATTTCTGTGAAAAGTAACATTGGATGCTCTAATTGTTATTTTTCTGTATCAAGCATTTGATTTTGACTTGCTCCTTTTTTTCTGAAATGTTGAGGTGAATCATCAGATTATTTGTGATCACTCTAGTTTTTTAATGAAGTGACTCTTGGCTATAAATTTTCTTCTTTTCATTTTCTTTGCAATGTCCTATAGGTTCTCATAGTTTATATTTTCAGTTTCTCTTGATTCTAGGTCTCTTTCCCCTTATTTCATTAATGATCCATTGATCATTCAAGAATAAGTTTTTCAGTATTTATGTGTTTGGATATTTTCAAGAGTTGCTCTTGTTGTGGTTTCTAAATTTATCCCAATTATTTCATTTTTCTCATATTTGTTGAGACTTGATCTGGGATCAAGAAATAATCTATTTTGGAGAAAGTTCCATGGACTATAAGAGGAATGTTTATTCCTTAGCTATTTCATGGAATAGTCTGTAGATCTATCACTTTCATTTTATATCTTGTGGCATGTAAATCTGAAGTTTCCTTGTTTATTTTCTTTTGTCTGGATGACTTATCTATTGATGAGCTTGGGGTATTAAAAGCACTCATTCCTATTGTGTTGAGGTATATCTGTATTTTTATTATTTATTATCATATTACAGTTGTATCGGGGTGTATTGTGACATTTACAAAAGTGCTTACAGCATATATAGTTAGATTCATCCCCTCCATCTTTCTCCTTTATACCCCCAGCAGGTCTCATTGACCCATTTTCATACATGAATACATTGTACTTGCAACATATTTTCCTTCCTTGACCCTTTCCTTATGCCCTCCCCACTTACTAGTACCAACCCCTAGAAAGGACTTGTTTTACCTTTCTGGCATTCTTTTTTTTTTTTTTACAAAAACATGGTCATATAAGGAGTTTTATTATGACATTTTCACATATATATGTATATATATATATATATATATACACACATGTATATATATTACACTGAATTGGTTCATCCCTTCCATTATTCTCCTTTCTACCTTAATCCTCTTCTCATTGTGATTTTAACAAGTTTGAATGTTCCATATTCATACTTGTATAGAAAGTACATCAAAGATATTCACCTTCTATAGTTTCATCATTTACTCTCCCCTTCCATTAGTGCCTTCTCCTTAGTGTGAACTGTCATTCATTCTTGTCCTCCACTGTGTATGTTTCTGTTTTTTGTTTAGTGGGATATTTGCTTTGTATGTTACCAGTAAATGTGATGTACTTAAGTCAATCAAACCTCCCTCCACTGCACTTCCTCACCCTGTTCCCCATATCCTGAGTCATTCAACAGATTTCAGTGTGTTTCATTTTGTATTATTCCTATACAGCTGTGTTGTCTGTCATTATTGTTCACTCTCTTTCTTTCCATCTTGTCCTCCTCCCTTATTTTGTCTACCAAATAAGGCGTACATTAACTGTGCATATTTATATGCATATATACATACTATATATATACATTTGGATTTGTATTGGGTCTATATTACACACGTGAACGAGAAAATGTGTTCTTTGGCTTTCTAAGACTGTATAGCCTTACTTAAGATGTGGTTCTTCCATTCCATCCATTTACCTACAAATGACAAAATGCCATTCTTCTTTATGGCTGAGTAAAACTCCATTGTATATAAATACCACATTATCTTAAACTACTAATCACTTGTGGGGCATCTTGTCTGTTTCAAAATTTTGGCTGTTGTGAATAAACATGACATGAGCATGCAGGAGTTTTTATTGTAACCTGATTTACATTCCTTCAGTTGTATGCCTAGTAGTGGTACTGCTGGATGATATGGTAGTTCTACTTTTAGTTTTTTTGAGGAATCACCACAGTGTTTATATCTAGTAGTATTTCTTTTATGAAATAGGATGTTATGGATGTTGTCAATTATATTTTATCTATGCTTTCTCTTTTTTTTTAAATTTTCTTACCATTTTACCTCTTTTAAAGATAAACCTGGATACAAAGTTTAGTGAGGAAGCTGTGACATTAAACATGTATGTTTGTACATATAAATGTATGTTTGCAAAAACCTCCATAATGCTTGCCATGTGTGGGCACCAAGGTGTGGACAATCTGTCAATAAAAAATAAAAGTAGTGACTGCCTAAAAAATTGTAGTTTCTAACATTCAAAGCAAGTATGTTTACTGTTGTTAACTATCCCTTCTGGGTTGTTCCCTTCATCAATATGAACTGATTTTTTTATCATTTCTAATTGTGGTTTAAAATTTACTCTGTCACATATGAACACCTCTACATTTACTTGAAAAATCCTTTTTCATCCATTCACTCTTAACCTGTTTATCTTTGCTGGTCAGAAGCATTTATTGTAGGCAACAAATAGGGGGGTCATTGAGATAATTAGAATTTAGAATAGTTCCTGCCATTTTGTTGGTTTTGAAGTGTTTTATTCTTCTTTATTAGTATTTATTTATCTATTGCTTATCTACTCATCTAGTGAGATTTTTTCTTTCCCATATTTTCTTAGTTGTTCTCTGATCTTGACATATTGTTTATCATGTGATATAAAATATTATTTTGATCATATCTAGGATTTGAAATGCTTTCTGTACATTGATGAGTATCTCACCCCGAATTTAGGAAATTTTCTGTTTCAATTTCATTGAATTGCTGTCAGCTCTTTCTTCCACCTCAGGGGTTCGTAGGCTTTGTCTTTTGATTGTAACCCACAGTTCTTAAAGATAGTAAACATAGGTATTCCTTTTTCTTTCCTAATACAGTATTTCTTTGGTCTTATCTTCTATTCCTGATACTCTTTCTTCTGCTTGATATTGGCTGCTGATGCTACTACTCACTGTTGATTTTATTTGGGTTATGGAACTTTTATTTTCTCACATTCATGGGTTTTTCCCACAATATCCATTTTTGAATTTCTCTTTCATACTTCATACTTTGACATTCTTGTCTAGCTCTTGAATTGATATCCTAACTGCCCTTATCTGTTTATTTGAATCCTCTTTGAAGTCATTGATTCTTTTTAAAAGTATGATTTTAATTCTTTACCTGACATTTCAGCAAATTCATTAGGTTTTGATTCAGTTATTGAGTTGTGAGCTTTTGGATATGTAATATTGCCTTGTTTTTTCATAGTTTTGTGTTTTACAATATTATTTCTGCATCTTTTTGGTGTTTCTCTTTTAATTCCTCAAATGAGAGTCAACCACAGTACCAAAGTAAACAAGTGAACACTAAATGAAATGTTTAAATAAAATAAGAAGTTACTGGCAACCTCAGCTACCTCTTCAGTAGTGTTTAAAGGAATGGAACTCAATTTGTTAGGGGATAAGCTTAGCTATGGTCAAGAGTATAGATATTAAATGTTAATTATGTAAAGGATGTGAGTGAAGAAAGAACAAAGGTAGAAGATAAGTAATGGGTAAAGTATAAGAAATTTTAGTAAAAGAGAGCACTGTATGATTATTACAGAAAATTATAGAATGCTTTGGGAAATAAAGGAAAATGATCAAATAAAACAAATTAACTATCTGAATAACTAACTTTAAAAACAGAACAAAAAAACCTATCAGATTGTATTTCTTGCTAAAGATAAGCATGGATACAAGTTGACCCTATCCAAGTGTCTGGCATTCTCCTTGATTCTTCAACTTCAGAGATTCATCTGTCTTTCTAATGTGTTTAAGTACTGCTGGCCTCTGAACATCCAAATGAGTAACTAAAGCCAAATAGACAAAATTGATGGAGATCAGAGCTCCTGTTGAAGCACAGAACCAAGCAAGTGATGCTTCCAAATTTCACCACTCTTCTGGTGAGCAGGGATTCCTAACCCTCAAAGTGAGGTTACCATGTTGTTTCCCACCTCAACACAGTCTTGCAGGTTCCTTAGAATGTGTCTCTCCAGTGTGTAGGGGCTCCAAACCCCAAAGGCGAGGATGATTCAGTATGGGACTGCTCTGCATCTGTAAGAGGGAAATTCCTATCTCTATCTTTGGCTCATGCTGAGCTGCTTTCTGAAATGGTAGCTATTATGTAGGCAGGGCAGCTATCATGTAGGCAGTGACTAAAAACATATGGGTAACACATTCTGCCTAAGGTGTGTGCAACACAGGAAGCATATACTCTTCTCCCAAGTTTATCAATAAGAATAAGTTCCTTTGGTTGCATGCAACATGTGGCCCAGGCCCCCCCAGTGAAGAAAAGCATTGTCTGTGAAGCAATGTAAATCTTCTTATTTGCTGGGTTTACAGTGAATTTTGTTTTGAATTTGTTATGTTAGTGGGATTTGGGAGGGATGAATGTTTCCTGGAAGAGAAGAGAATCAAAACTGAAAAAAAAAAAAAGAATGGTCTGCATTTTCCAACTGGACCTTGTCTTTATGTCCTCACACTCAGTGAGTTCAGACACACTGGAGTTTCTGCTTTAGCCTGTGACTACACAGCAGATCAGTCACCTTATATTTCCTTTGCAGAGAGGACCATATATTGGACTGGTCTCTGTCTCATCAAATCCACACATTGGATTTAAGGCTTCCAGGAATTATAGGATTTTTTTGCACCCGGAAATGCAGATTTGTCACTGGGATCCTTTGTCTTACCTTATGGTTGCATTTTTGGTTCCTCATGCCCTCCCTAGAGGATGTAGAGGATGTGGGATTGGATTTGGGATATTTTATAGATTTTCTCTGATACCTTTGCTTCTGTTTGCTCTTTTGCCATTCTGGTACCTCTTTTGTGGTTGCTGAAGCAATTCTTTCCTTTCTTTTTTTGGAATATAATCTTTCCTGAGTAATTGGGTTATTTTTCTCATTCACAGAGTCAAAATGGTGAATGTTTCTAATCCATCATCTTGCTTCTGACCCACTTCAACTTTTTTTGAAGCTCAATCTCATATTTTTGGGCCAGGTTGGCATGAAACTTTGATTCTCCTATACCTACTTCCTGTGTAGCTTAGATGCAGTTGTACACTACAACACCCATCCACCCATGTGACATACATTTTTAAATGATTTCCAGATACCTGATTGGGAAATAAAGCCGAGAACTTGGCTTTTCTTCCACAATTCTTTTCTTTTTATTTATTATCCTGTGTTATTTGTATAAAGGCATTTCATTGTAAAATTTCCATATATGCCTACAATATACCTTGATCAAATTTCCCTGCCTCTATCCCTTCCCTTATTCTTCCTCTGCCTATCTTAAAATAATTTCAACCGTTGCCATAGTTTTCTTTTCATGCATGGGTACTTATTCAACTCTCTTTATCCTCTCCTTTTACTCTCCTCTCTCCCGGTGGTACCACCCTCAAGCAGGACCTCTTTAACATTCTTGTTGTTCTTTTTTAAAGACTAAATTCTGCATACAAGAGAAAGCATGCAATATTTGTTTTTCTCCATCTAACTTACTTAGATTAAATTGAGTGAAATCATTATAATAATAAAAGAGGATACAATCAGCAACAAGAATATCCTGAAATATGAGCAAGAGGGAAATATGTACTGATTTATGATGTATATACCCCTTGTTATCATTGACAGTAACAAATAGCAATTCTAATGATATTTTATGCAGCAAGTGCATGCCAAAACTTCCCACTTTGATACTGATGTAACTCCTACAAAAATAGTGTAGTGATGATGGGGTGCCATGACTTATGCCTGTAATATTAGATACTCAGGAAGTGCAGATCTGCATAATCATGGTTTGAATCCAGCCTTGGCAAAAATTAGTGAAACTCAATCTCCAAAAATAATCAGATCATGATGGCATATAACTGTCATCCCAGCTATGCAGTGCAAGGTTGGAGAATCAGAATTAGAGAGTGATCCTTGGCAAAAGCACAAGAGTCTACCTGACAAATAACTAAAGCACAAAACCTAGAGGTATAGCTCAAGTGGCAGAACACTTGCCAAGTAAATGTGATGCTCTGAGTTCAAAGCCCCAAGAATACCAAAAAAGGAATGGAGCAAGAAATAAATCAGTAAAAAGTCAGGAGGAAACAAAGGCAATGGATATGAGGGAACAAGGGAAAGAGAAGGAAAGAAGGAAAGAGGGAAGAAAGGAAAAGTAGGAAGGGAGTGACAAAGAAAGAAATGAAAAAAAGCAAATAGGATGATCACCAAAATTAAAACAACAAAATAGGTACCCAAGGCATCATAGCAGTATGAATCATGGAAACTAACTTGCATGCAAAGGATGATTACAACTTTTGGGTTAAAAATTTTAAATATTGCTCTTACAAAAAGTAAAATAGAAAAGTTAGGACTATCAGCCAATTGTCAGATCCAGAAGATTGACTAATTCAATCTATTAATTTGCAAATTTTATAAGTTGTAATAAATTTCTCAAACAAATTATTTTCAGGATTATAGTCACATAAAAAAGTTACCAGAATATTCCATATATGATAAATAATTTTATGATATTTATACCATTTTCCTGAGAAAATAAAAATGCCACCAAAGTAATAAGAGGAAAATTAAACAATCGGTTTAAGGAAAATATTTCAGCATAAGATATAAATTCTTTCAGTCAAGTTGGATATCTTAGGAATACCTATAATAAATCATAGCAATATTGGAAATTTATGGGCCATGGATAAACAAAACAAGTTTTAAATTGTTTATCAAGGTAATGGTAAGAAAAAATTTAAATCATAATTATAAAATACAAAGGTCTACATATCTGTGTAACAGAGGAATTTAACCATGTCTCTTAGGGAAGAAGAACAGCCAGGATATTGAAAATCATATCCAGCTTAGTGGCATAAAACAACTATTGATAGACAAGTGATCCATCAATGACATTGGGTTTCTCTGCCACGGAGTCTTCCAAAGGCCCCTTTCACCCCCTTGTTCCTCAGGCTGTAGATGAAGGGGTTCAGCATGGGGTGATCACAGTGTACATCACTGAGGCAATAGTGGTTCCCTGGGAAGAATCAGTCATAGCTGAACAGAGATAAACCACCCCCAAGTTCTGTCCCAAAGTACAAGAAAACTACACAGAGATGAGACCCACAGGATGAAAAGGCTTTATACTTTCTTGCAATGCAGGACAACCTCATTAAAGAGGAGACAATATGAGAGTAAGAGAAGAGGATGCCAGTCACAGGAACAATGCTCATCAGGGCAATGACCACATACATAAAGATGTTACTAATGAGGGTACCACTTGATCACCTTGAGAAGATTCAGTTCACAACAGAAATGTGAGATTTCCATGTCTATGGAGAAAGTGAGTCGCTTCATCAGCAGAAAATGAGTAAGAGATACTAAGAACATGATGATCCAAGCACCAAAACCAAGAGGCCACAGAATTGAGTGCTCATGAAGACCATGTAGTTCAGGGGTTGATAGATGTCCACAAAATGATCACAAGCCATCACAATCAGTAGAAAATTATCCATGCCAAAAAACATAATAAAAACTATACATGAGAAAGGCACCCTATGTAGGAGATGTCTTTGTTCTCTGCTTGTATATTCACCAACACCTTTGAGACTGTGGTAGTGATGAAACAAATGTTAACAAAAGACAGGTTGCAGAGGAAGAAATATATAAGTGTATGAAGGTGGGATTCAGTGCAGATAACCAGAATGATGAGCAGGTTCCCAATTAAAATTACCACGTACATGGACAGGAACAGTCCAAAGAAAAGAGGCTGCATTTCAGGACCTTTTGAGAGGCTCAAGAGAAAAAATTGTGATGTGCTTGTATGGTTCCCTGTTTCCATGTAGCTGATGTATCTTCTGGGGAAGAAGAAAGAGGCACAATTCAAAGAATGGTAAATTGTAACCCCAGTTAGCTAACTAGGCATCTTTAACTATGTTTTGGCTCCTGGCAATGAGTTATTTACTCAGTCATGTGGCAATTTATTTTTCTCCTTTTAAGCGTATAACCATTCTTACTGTCTTTAAATTTACATAAATATCTATTTTATCATTGGCTCACAAGGTTTGATTCTTCTTTTAAAATCTATGAAGAAATTTGTTCTTTGATAGGAACCATCTGAACAAAAGAGAGCAATTCTAATTATTTCCATGGTCATCATTACAATTTGTCAAAGTTTAATTATGTAATAAGGATGAAACAGGGAATTTTAATTCAAACAACCTTTATTCTGTGACTTGTACTTCTTAGTGATGTAATAGTTTTCTCTAGGTGCCCTAACTACTTTCTTTCTGAAAATGTGATCATTTTGTAAATTATTTAATTTTATTTTTTATTTATCATATGTTAATATTATGGGGAGAGAGGGTATAAAGGAGAATGATGGAGGGGGTGAATTCAACTATGATAAATAGTAAAAATTTTGTAAGTCACAATGTACTCCACTACAATAATAATTTCAAGATGAGATTATTGCTACTTACATGATTATTGTTAATTTTTGAGATAGTAAAATGCCTTTGAATTCAGTGGGTAGTTCATATGAAAATTGTCATTATTATCATTAATAGTATGGAAAATGTATTTTATGATATACTGGATATATAAATTTCCCAGTGTATAGGGTAGAACTCTGCTTAAAAATGTGATACTAATTTGATTTTATGGCTGTCAAAGATGAAAAACTAATTGTTATATATTGAATTTTACCCTATTCCTCAAGTTCATATTTTTAAGCCATAACTTTCAATGTGACTGCATTTGTGGGTAGGCACTTCAAGGGTTATTTAAGTTTAAGTGAGGTCATATAAGTTAAATGTATATGTAAACAATATATGATCATATATATGTACATATATATATGTGTGTATATATTGAGAGAGATAAAAATATTGCATTTGTATGTCTGCCTGAGGGAAATATGGGAGATGGTAGAGGGGAAGAAAAATGTTAGAGAAAGAAAACTATTGAAATAGGCAGTCTATAAATAAATATAATATAATGTACTGTACTGTAAGCTTTGACTATTAGGGAAGCATGATTATAGGGAGAATATACAATGAGGCGGTTAGTTTGATTAAAGCACAATATTTACAGGCCTGAAGTAACATGATGAAATCCCCTTGGATCATTAATATTCATTTTTTTTAAATGAGGGTCAAGAGGATAAAAGAGGACATTTTTGGAGGATAGGTACCAAGGGAGGGGGTGTGGTCATAAGAAAACTGTGAATAAGGGTGAATATGTGGGAGTTATTTTGTATTCATATATGAAAATAAAAGAATGAAACCTGCTGAAATTGTTTTAAGAAGGGGAGGGAGAAGGGAAAATGATGAAAGGGATAAATCAAAGATATACTGTAAGCACGTATGTAAATGTCCCCCCCATACAACTATTTCATACTAATAAAATTTTTAAAAAAGAAAAATATGATACTTGGGTCAAACATCCCAGAATAGAGTTTTGATCACTGTCTTTTGGATGTTGACAAAGTTTTAATACTGTATTTTCTAGGACCTCCTCATTTTTGTATCAAGAGTAGTAAGTATTCACTACATGATAGAATTGAAGAGGGAAATAAAATGATATAATTTTTCTACTTTATTTCTTGCAACATACAGCAGACATTTCATACATGTGAACTCCTGTGTTTCCTTGGTTATTTATTTTTATTTAGTTATGCGGAATCTCTTTATAACACAGGCTGGCATCAAATTCAGAATCCTCCTGCCTCCATCTACAGGCATCTACAACACACTTGAAAACCTCTATTCTTAATATTTCAACAAACACAATCAATGTTGGAATAAAATATAAAATAACTTTTAAGTTACTGACCATCAAAGAGCAGGTAACAAGTAAATAATTGTATAAGACATCTGTTAAGAGCCTACATTTTACAGGAAAGAGTGCAAAAGCAATGTAGGATCTGAAGAAAATAACTCATAATGCAAATATGCACTAGATTTCAAGGAGTGGAGAAATGACCTAAAGAATGTATGCACATGTGAATAAATGAAAAAAAGGAGTGAGTGAAGGAAACATACATATCTGTAAAAGAACAGTTTCAATGGAATTCAAAGTGGTTTCAAAGTGCAGTGACTTCACCTCAGTAGAATAAATAAATACAGGAATTTGTCATTCTCATGAATTTAGATGTAAATCACAGAATCCTCTGTCTTTCTTCTCTTAGAAGAGCTTTCTCTGCTCACCCTCACAATGACACACCAACTGTTGCAATGGCTGTCACAGAAAACTTCTATTCTCTCTCCAGGAAACACTCTTGTGTTTTTCTCAGAGTCTGCAATCAGTGAAGTACAATACAGGGGACAAAGACTATAAATATATATTCTACTGCATCGAGGTTTAATTTCTCAGAGCTCTTCATGAAAGAAATTGTTCTGTGTTCTTCCCTCTCTCCATAATTCAGCTCCTTGGGGTACAGAAAAGATAGTAGAGTAGAACGTTTTCAGTCACTTTTGTGTCTATGCAGGGTAACTCAAAATAGATGGATTTATGTCATCAAAGAAAAATATTTTTCTTTAATTGGATTTAAATGACAAAGGCATATCCTATGCAAATTTTTATTTTCACAAGAAACAAATGCCAGGAACCACCTCCCTCTCTGGAATGCATTCCTTAACTGTCTTTAGATAGTTTAAAAATGATTTCAAATGCACAGTGTTGTAGAGGAAAATAGATAATTTCATTTAGATTTTCCCTAAATTTTCATTCTCATATTTGTTATTTATATTTTTATATAGATTTTCTGAAAAGCTACACATTATTTGCATCCACTGACAAATTATACATCTTAAAATTAATCGAAAAATTGTAAATTTATTACATACATTATGATGCCTAGACATATTTTCCATTGTTTAATGTGTGGTTCTAAAAAATTAATTTGTGCTTTATGCCATTGTTTTTCATTATCATAGTCAGAATACCTTCCATAACCTCAGCATTTTCAGTAATACAATATATTGCCCTTACCTACAGTTACCATGTAGTAAAATAGGTTTCTTAAGCTTATTCCTTTTATGAATTTGTAACAATTTTTTCCCAACATCACCTCAAACAACAGCTCCACCATTTGGTAACCACCATTGTCCTCTCTTTTTATACAAGATCAACTTTTGAAATTTCATCTATGAGTAAAGTCATATATTTATTTCATTATGTTTGGATCATTTCAAGTAGTATAATATACTACAGGTTCACTTATTCTATTGTGAATGACAGAATTTCCTTCTATTTTTGCCCAAATAATATTTATTGTGCATTTACTGCACACTTTGTTTCTTCAGTAATTGATAGTCACTTAGGTTGGTTCCATATCTTGGCTGTTGTGAATTTTTCTGCCACACCTAGGATAACAGAAACATTTTCAACATAATGATTTTATATGTTTGTCTATCTACCTCGTACTGGGGATCAAAAGATCATGTGGCACTTTAATTTTTGGAAAGCCTTTGAATTGTTTTCTATATAGTTTGTACTAACATATATTCCCAGTATTATAAAGGGTTCCCTTTTTTCCACAGCCTAGTGAACATTTATATCATTTGATAACAGCCATTGTGATAGATGTGAGCTGATATTCTTTTATTTTTGGTGGGACTGGAGTGTGAACTCAGAGCTTCATGTTTGTAAAGCAGGTGCTCTGTCATTTAAACCACTTATCCTGGCCATTTTCCTCAGTTGTTTTGACGATTTGGTCTCACACACTACATGCCCAGACTGGCCTTGAATTGTGATCCTCCCTTTATCAGCCTCTCAAATAGCTAGTATTATAGCCGTGACCCACCAGCTCCCAAGATAAGTTGATAACTTATACTGGTTTTAAATTGCTTTTCTCTAATGACTGATAATATAAAGAAAGTTTAAATAACTTTGACCTCTTGTATTCTTTTCAAAAGTGTCTACTTAGATCTTTTGCCTTGTTTCTACTAAGATATTCTTTGCTATTGAATTGTGTGAACTATTTTTGTAAATTAATCCCATATCAAATTTATATTTTTCATGTGATTCCTCCCATTCTGTAAGTTTTCTATTCAATTTGTTACACCATTGACTGTTTTTCTCTTTGCTGTACTGAAGCATTTTAGTTTGATGTAATGTATTTTTAATGTTTTGTCACTGTCTTAGAGTGTATATCATAAAACGTCATTGCCAAGATTGATGTTATCACCAAAAGACATTAAGAAAACATATTCAACAACACATATCACCATGGCAATGTAAATTAAAGCACAATGGGATATCACTTCACATCTGTTTCAAGGGCTATTATTACAACAGAAAAAAAAGCAATGGAGAATATGGTTAAAGGGGAATATTGAATGGTGTTTTGGGGCATCAATTAATATCTTAAGTAGAAAAAAATTACAAACATTTCTCTAGAACTACTTAAACCAACAATTCCATTAGTTAATAACTCCCAACAATTCCATTAGTGCATGTCTATGCATTGATATAAAGTATGTCAAGATATATGTGCATTTCCCTTATTTTTGCAGGATTATTCAAAGTAGTCAAGAGATGGGATCAACATAAAAGCTTAATGTCAGATAAGTAGATGAAGAAATGTGGTATATACCCATGTGGGAACACTATTCAAGCACAGACAATAAGAGAGTTGTGATGCCTTCTACAACATTAAGAGTCTGTAGAACATTATGCCAAATGAAATGAGTCATGCATAGAAAGAGAAACAGCATGTGAACTTACTTACATGTGGATATAGAAAAGGAGAACCCTTTTGTAAAATTGTGGTCAAAAGAAGCTGTGTGATGGTGGACTAGGTAGATGTTGCTCAAAGTAAATAATAAATGTCTGTGACTCAGGAATAATGTCAAGAGATCTACTGTCAACTAGGCACACCCCTGTAATCCAAGCACTGAGAGACAGAGGCAAGAGAATCACCAGGTCAAGGCTAGCCTGGGACACAAAACAAGACCTAGGCCAGCTTGGGCAGTGAAAAGGAAAATTTTGATTATCACAATGAGTATAGTTAATAACAAATCATGCATTGCAGAAAAGGTGGAACATATGCTGAATATTGGGCATATTTGAAAAGCACATACTTGATAACAATAAAGTTTCCAGACCACATAATGAGACTTAAAAGTGAGAAACAGAAATATAATCAACCCAATTGCAAATGTTTTCCCGCCAAACACCTGGAAGAAGCTACATTGGTCTAAGGGAAATGCAAATCAAAGTGAAATAAATTCTACTTATTAGCCAACATAATGTTATACTATTTATAAAATTGAAAAGTGACAAGTATTGGTAGTGTTATAAAGAAAGCTAACCTTTCATATATTAGAATGTAAGTTCTGGGTACAATGAAAAAATGTATGGTGATTCTGCAAAAAGTTAAATATTCACTGTTATGCTGTGTGTGTGTGTTTGTGTTTGAGCATATGTGTGTGTGTGTCTGTGTGTGTGAGAGAGAGAGAGAGTTTGAGAGTTCATATAAGGGAGTCCATGAACGAAATGTAGGTCAGTATTATAAATCTTTATGTGTCCATTGTCTCTGAGGATAAAAAACAACACTTTAAGCAGCATCACTTTCCAACTGGGAGTTTCACAAGTAAGTCAATCATCCTACCAGAGGGCAGAAAAAAGATACAAGAACATTCCTCTTGTTTATCTCTTCACAATCATTCAACTGTAACAATTTCTTTGGTAATAAGCATAAATTATATATACATATAATGATTTTATACTGCATTATGTATATAATTGATAATCTAAACATCCACTGCTTATGAAAGAGGACAGTTTCTGAAAATGCATTTTAGGTCATTTTTTCATTGTACAATTATCATACAGTATACTCACATATACTAACATGGCAATGATATAACTATTCAGCACTATCATATAACACGTGTCATTTAACAAAGCATCATTAATGCAGTATATAACTGACTTTGCAGAGATAAATATGTGCTCATATACATAGATTTACTTTCACATACATAAAGAATGTAAATTGTCCTAATGTTCATCAATGGATTAATGAATAAACAACTTATTCTATATACTTTATGTGAAATATTAGAAATTTAGAGACAAGTAATGTTAACCAAAACACACCAAAGGAAGGAGGAAGTAACCAAGAAGACAATGAGGGGATAAAAGTGAGAAAAAAGGAAATAAGTGAAGATCACAAAAATGAATCATCCTCTCAGAGTTATCATATTCATGGTATGTTATCATAGTCATGACTTAACCATGGTAAATTATATGAATAAACCAGCAGTCAAAATTGATTCCAAATTTAATATTTGCTCCATTAATTGCTATACAAATTAGGATATAAGAGGTAAGAAAAATCATACATGTACAGTGACAAGCCTGCTCCTGTTATAGTAAGCTTTTCTCTCTGATTATTTTAATTCCCTCTCATTCTGGTAAAACAATAATATAAACAAATTCAAGAAACATTTATAGCATGTGAATATTAACATTCAACCAATACATTCGGAGAAAACCATATCAGCTCTTGAAATATATTATATCAATCACAATTCTCAGTAATTTCTTTCAGGAAATTTATCAAAACTGAAACTTCATGGATAATATGTTGGAAGGATAAGTTAAAAATGAATTACTAGGAAGAAGTTAGGGAGAAATAAATACAAAAGCAAGACAAAGGAGAATATAAGAATATAAAGAGACATTTTAAGAAATAAATAAAGCCAAGATATTCCAATTCACATTTATTTAAGGAGACACAATGTCTCATTTGTTCTTCACCAAGTAGTCACTCAAGGAGAACAGTGACTGCCCTTTTGATGAGTCTTTTCAGGGACCACTTCACATCCTTGTTCAGCATGGGGGTGAAAAGGTTCAGCATGGGGGTGACCACAGTGTACATCACTGAGACTATCATTCCATCTTGGGAAAAATTTGTTAAAGAAGAGCTGAGGTAGACCCTAAGCCATATTTCAAAATACAAGGTGACCACACAGAGATGAGCCCTACAGCTTGAAAAGGCTGTATGCAGGCTTGCCATGGAGGACATCCTCATTAAGCAGGAAACAATATGAGAGTAAGAGGAGAGTATTCCAGTTACAGGAAACACACTAACTAGTAGGGTAGTGGCCACATACATAAAGATGTTATTGATGAGGGTATCAGATTTGGCCATCCTGAGAAGCTGATCCAGTTCAGAAAAAAATGTTAGATTTCAGTACCAATGGAGAAGGTCAGTCAGTTCATCAGTAGAATGTGGATCAGGGAGTCCCAACACATGATGACCCAAGACATAAAAACAAGGATGACACAGTGTTGAGGGTTCATGATGATAGTGTACCTCAGGGGTTGACAGATGCCCACAAAATGATGACAGACCATGATATTTAATATTAAATTATCCATTGCAAGGAAAAGAAGAAAAAATATACTGGAGAAATGCATTCTATATAAGAGAAGGCTTTTCTCTGTTCATGAATATTCACCAGCATCTTTGGGACAATGTTAGAGGTGGAACAGATGTCAACAAAGGACAGGTTGCAGAGGAAGAAATACATGGGGGGTGTGGTGGTGGGAGTCAATGCATGTAGTCGGGATGATGGACAAGTTCCCAAGCATGGTAACCAAGTACGTGAATGGAATAGCACAAAGAGTAGGGGCTGCAATTCAGGATCATCTGAGAGGCTAAGGAGAATGAATTCTGAGACAACTGTATGGTTTTCTGGTGCCATGTGCATGATGTATCTTCTGAGAAAGGATTTTAAAAAGCAACATTCAATGAACACTCACTTGTCTCCTTAGTGATTACCTTATATACTACCAGATATCTGTCACCTTAATTTTGTATTAATTTCTTTCCGTGAATGTTTTATTCAGTCATGTAGTAGACTATTTCACATAAGTAAATAATTCAAATTTATTTTCATGACCAAAAATGCCTTTTGTCATCAACTTACCAGTTTTTATTCTCTTTTTAACAATGAACTAGATTTTATGTGATATGAAACTCCCAAAAGATTGAAGACATTAAACTAATTTGTTTAATGGAGCTTGCTGTACTTTGAACTTGGTGAAAACTTAATCCCCACTGCAACAGTAATGAAATGTGAAATCTTTAAAACTTGGTCAAGTCATAAAATTTCTGCCCTCATGAATGGACCAATGTTCTTATCAAAAAGTGGGTTCAATTTTTCAGAACTGTGTACCTTATAAAAAGAAACATTCCGTTCCTCCTATCTTGTCTGTATGATGCTTTCTGCCAAGTTATGACACAAAACAAAAGTCCTCACAAGACACAGCCCTCTTGATCTTGGACTTCCAGGCCTCCAGAACTTAAGAAATAAATTTCTCTTTATAAATGAAGAAATGTCTGAAAGCAATGAACAAGATTTCCTTGTTAATCTCTATAATTCATTGTGATATGTCTATATAAATATTTTGAAATTCTTATTATTAGAACAACCAATTTTCTGTGACTTGATACTTCATACTTAAGTGATAGTTGCTTCTCTATACTTCATTTTTTTTCTTTTTAAAAATGTGGTTGCTCTTATTACCTTAGCTAGGAGGTGGAAAATGTCTTCATGCTTACTAGGTATCTCAGTATGTCAATTACCATTTTTATTATTATGTTATTTTACATTTCTTTTATGATATATTGGGTATATAAATCTCACATTATATAGTACTGTAGAGTTTTAAAGTATTCAAAAATTATGTAAAGCCATTCTCCCTAGAGAAAATAAAAAGAAAATTCAATAATTAAAAATGGAGTGAGAATAAGAGAAGATGACAGGATAAACTCCATTCAAAACGTGAGAATTTTAACAGAATAAAGAAAGTAAGAATTTGCCAGTCTCATTAATTTAGTGTTAAATTACAGTATCCACTTTCTCTCTTCCTTTTCTTCTTACACCACAGACCCTCGCAGGAACACACCAACTCTTTTTATGGCTAACACTGAAGCGCTCTGTTCTCCACAATCTGTTCTAAGAGGCACACGTGAGTTTTCAGAGATGGTGATCAGAGAAGTGCAAGACAAGGGCATCAGCCACATTATTAAACATTCTACTACCTCATGGTCTAAATTCTCAGACCTACTCACTAAACGAATTGTTACTTTTTTTTCTAGTCTTTAATTCAGCCCCCCTGAGGAACAAAGAAGACAGTAGAGTGGATAATTGTCAGTCAATACAGTGTGTTTGTAAGCAGAGGCAGTTAGATTTATTTCGTTCAAGAAAAATCTCTTTTTGATTTGATCTAAAATTCATTATGCAACCCCTGAGTAATGGTTATTTCCTAGAAAGAATATATACTGTAATCATCACTCTTGAGCATGCCTTCTTACTAGTCTTTGGAGAGGTTAGAAATTATTTCAGATCCACTATATTAGGGAGGAAATAACTTCTTTCTTTATTAATTTATATTAAATATTATTTTTCAAATTTGTTTGCTATTTATTTACAGGGACTCTTAATTGATACATATCTATTGTACAACATATGATGTGTAGAAATATTTTGCATTGTATAATATATAAATCTAAAAAAGTAACATGATAACTCAGGTTCAAGTAACTCAGTTTCAGAAAAATAAAGGCCACACATTTTCTGTCATATGTGGAAGTTAAGGTATAGCATATGGAGAGGGATACTTATGGGAAGGGGGTAGGTGAATTGAAGAGAACAAGGTGAAGTAATATGGTTGATAAACTTCATATACATAAATAAAATAGAACAACGAAACCTCTTGCAATTGCTTTAAGTGGGGGGAGGAAGTCCAGTGAAGAGGGGAGATTGAGGAGTGACCTAATCAATGTACATTATAAGCCTATTCAGAATTGTCAAAATGAATCCCCTCTGTACAATGGATATATTCTAATAAAAATGAAAAAAAGAATCATATCATCTTCCAACAGGGATTATTTGCCTTCTTTCTTCTCCATTTGTTGTTTCTAAATTTTGTTGTTCCCTTATTGCTGCAGTTAAGAATCCAAGGTCTCATAATGTGAACTAAGATGACAGCTACTGATATCATGTCGCATTTGGCCTCACAGACATAGCTTATTGAGCAGCTATTCTTACATCAAACTTTCTGACAAACTACTGAAGAAGAAAAGGTAGCATAGTAGAAGATTTGATGACATTAGTATTCTACAAGCTCCTCAGCTGGTGCCTCTGTGTGCCTGGACAAATAGATGCAGACCACCCAGTCTCTGAAAGTGGTAAGAAGATATCAAGTCAATGGAAACTGCAGGTGGTTTAGATCTCAGTTCCCCAAACCACACAATGCAAAAGACAGAGTCCCAAGGAATAATAGCCCTACAACTAGTCACAGCTTCTTCTAGGAAACGTTGAAGAATTAAATGTTGCAGAATTAAACTTCATAACCAGAGAGTTTGCCAGAAAATACAGAGCACACTACAATAGTCTCTAATCCTGGAACTGAAGGACACGTGGATAAACAAAAACAGATAGTTAATTGTCAGGGTCCTGGGAGATGGAGCATACCACACTTTAAATAGGAAGAAAAACAGAAATAAAACTAGAAAAAAATGTGTAAAATGAAATCAAAGAATACATAAGAACATAGAACAACCTCCCATGTACATATACTGGCAGAATCAATATTGTGAATATTGCTATACTATTGAAATCAATCTACAGATTAAATGCAATCCCCATCAAAGTCACAATATCATTCACAATATCTTCACAAAATCTGAAAAAAAAAATCATTCCTTAAATTGTATATGAAAAGATAAAATTCTCAGTATATAAACAAATACTGAGCAAAATGCTCTGTTACTACAGAGCCGTAGTAACAAAATCAGCATGGTATGGGCACAAAAGCAGACATGTAGGTTAAGGTAATATAGGAGAAGTCACAGAAATTATCTGTGACTTTTGATTTTTCAAAAGGAGTTAAAAGTATACATTGGATAAAGGATAGCCTTTTCAACAAATTTTCCTGGGAAAACTGGGTATCTACAGTAGAATATTGAAAATAGAAGCTAATATCTCACCCCATACACAAAGTAGTTCAAAATCCACCAAAAATCTTATTGTAAGACCTCTACATTTGAAACTACTATAGGAAAACTTCAAGGGAAAACCCTTGAATATATAGGCATGGACAAATATTTTCTGAATAGCACTGGAATTGCCCATGAAATGAGAGCAAGGATTTACAAATTGGGTTGCATCTGATAAAATATTTCTGCATAGGAAAAGGTACAACTACTACCAGAGTCAAGAGGCACAAAGTCTTTGCTAGCTAATCATTGGATAAAAGATCAATATCCAGAATATACAAAGATATAAAAATTTAAACACAAAAAGAACAAATAATCCAATTAATTAATGGGCAAATGAACAGTTTTCAAAGATGTACAAATGGCTAATAAATACACAAGGAAATGTTCAACATTTTAGTTAGAAAAGCAATACAAATCAAAACTCCACTGAGATTCTATCTTACCCTTAACAGAATGGCTATCACCAAGAAAACAAGCAACAGTAAATGCTGTTGTAGATGCAGGGAAAAAAGATACCTCATACACCATTGAAGAAAATGTAAACAAATATAACACTATGGAAATCATTATGGGGAGTTCATCGAAAAAACTGCTAGGAGACCTGTATTATGACCCTGTTTAACCATTTTTGGGCATGTGTCTGGGGAATCATAGATGATGATACAAGATAGATACCTGAAGCTAGCTTAAAGACCTAAAAATAATGACTAGAAAGAAAATGTGATATACAAAATAGAGTATTGTTCAACCCTAAAGAATGCAATTAAGTTGTTTGCAAAAAAATGGATGGGACTGGATGTCATGTTAGAGACAAGTTCAAAAAGCCAAAGATTTTGCTCATATGGAGTGTCTGAATTTAAAATGGTAAAAAATAAAAATAAAAGAACACACATAATTATGGGACATGAGTCTAAAAGGGTGACTGTTGTTTGGAAATAACGTGGATGAGGAGAGGAAAAGTAGAAAGTACTAAGAGGTGAATGGGATCAAAGAATGCTACATACATATGGAGACAGCATAATGATACTTATTAATAATGTTCATGAGACTATAAAAAAGGGAGTAAATTTGTTCAAAGTATAAAGTGAACATCTGTGGAAGTATTCCCCATTTGCATTATTAATGTTCTTTAGCAAAAAAAATATGTATTTAAAAAATATATCAAAATCTACTGTGGATATTGGAGGGAAAGGCAATAGTGTGAGGGTTAGTGGAAATGAGGACGCAATTGAGGTATGAATATAAACAAATGCATTTTATTCATATGTCCATATGAAATGTCTCACTATGTGTAATTAACATGCGCCAATTTAAAAGACATGAAAAGAGAGGGAGATTATGTGGAAGAATAGGTGACCAGTTGGTGGATGAGGGAGAAAAGAGAGAGTAATGTATAGATTAATATGATAATGTACATCATAAATATCATGTTGATATTTACACACACACAATTAATATACACAAAGAATAATAAAATTTAAAGAAGTTTAAATGTGCAACTTTCCTCTTACCCAGCTATGCCAGTCCTATATATATTTCACAAATAATTCAAAGCATCTAGTCACTCATTTTTTATTACTTTTCACAGGTTCAGAGCAATGCATTATTTGCAAATGTGCACTTACATATACAATTATGGTTATGAGAGCACAAGTCAGTATAAGAACTGCAAAAACATCATCAGTCATGTGGCTGCCATCATACATAAAGTCTGTAAATCTATCAAATTTTGTTCATAATTCATGACTATACTCAAACAAACAAATATGCATGCATATCCATATCAGTACTGTTCAACATTTCTAGAATATGGAAATTAAACAAATGTCTACCAATGAATGAATGAATAACCAATTGTTTATACTTAATGTGAAATATTATTCATTTATAGAAAGATGACAGGTATTAAAAGAATTAAATAATAAAACAGTAAAGTAATGAAGTTAAAAATAAAAAAGGCAAAAGGACGAGTAGGGACATGGCTCAAGTGGTAGAATGCTGTTCTAGTAAACACAAGGTCCTGAGTTCAAACCCCAGTACCACAAATAAAAAATAAAGAAAAAAGAGAATAAAAGTAGAAGGAAGAAGAGATGAAGGCAAAATCACAGAGAACAAAATGTTTTCCCATCAGAAATTATGTGAAGAAAGGAAAATATATCAAAGAATCTTTCTAGGGTAAGGTCATATATGTAAAACAACTATCAGAGTGCCAATAAAAAGCTCTTTATTAAGAAGATTTTCATTACATTTATTCCAGGAAATCAAGAAAGTAAGCAAACTAATGTGAAGAACATTAACAATCAAATATTTTTGAGAAAACCGTGGCAGCACTTGAAATAAGTTTTTTATATCATGTATTAAATCAAAGGAAAGCTTTTCAGAAAAACTTACCCATCTAGAAATGTTATATATCATATATAGTAAGAAACATAAAGAAGGATTTACTGAAGTAGATTTCATGGAGAAAAAATACAAAAATATACAAAATCAAAGTGTAGGAGAAAGAAAATTATTTATAGTCCTCTGCTCAACAGTTTTCCCTGAGTATCCTTCACATCCTTGTTCCTCAGGCTATAGATGAAAGGGTTCAACATCGGAGCCACCACAGTGTACATCACTGAGGCAAGTGTGCTCCCCTGGGAAGAATGTGTCACAGAAGGACTGAGATAAACTCCAACTGCTGTTCCATAGAACAAGGTAACCACCCTAAGGTGATACCCACAGGTGGATAATGCTTTATACTTTCTCACAATGGAGGACATCCTCATTAAAGTGGAGACAATCTAAAAGTAAGAGAAGAGGATCCCAACTGTGGGAAGCACACCCAGAAGGGTAGTCATCAGATACATAAAGATGGTGTTGATGAAGGTATTGGAGCTGGCCACCTTGAGAAGTGGAGCCAGTTCACAGAAGAAATGTGGAATTTCAGTGTTTATGGAGAAGCTCAGGTGTTTCATCAGTAGAATATGAATCAGGGAGATACAGACCATGATGATCCAAGACAGAAAGCCACAGAGCCAGGGGTTCATAATGATAGTGTAGTTTAGAGGGTAGCAGATGGCCACGAAGTTATCTTATGCCATAATAGTCAGTAAAAAATTATCCATTTCTGCAAACATATTTGAAAAGTATACCTGAGTAAGGCACTTTATGTAGGAGATGTCTTTGTTTTGTGTTTGAATGTTCACCAACATCTTTGGGACTATAGTTGAAATGAAACACATGTCAACAAATGACAGGTTGCAAAGAAAGAACTACATAGGTGTGTGGAGATAGGGGTCAGAGCTAGTGGTCAGGATGATGAGCAGATTCCCAAGCGTGGTGACCAGATACATGGACAAGAACAGCCCAAAGAGAAAGATCTATAATTCAGGATCATCTGACAGGCCCAAGAGTAGGAATTGTGACTTCCTTGTGTGGTTCTCTGTTTTCATGGAGATGGTGTTTCTCCTGAGGAGTGAGGAAAAAGCAACATTCAATGAACAGTCAATGGAAACTTCAATTATTTATTACTTTATAATATCATTCCTTAGATGAGCATATTGCATGCTATATTGATTTTTGACAATAAGTGTGCTTTATTTAGGCAAATAACCACCCGTTTTTCTTTTTCCATGTACAACCAGACGTTCTTTAAGTCATCAGAAATCTCTAATTTGTCATTAACTAGTTTTAACTCTCCTTTGGAAGTCAATGTATAGAAAATAGATTTCTTTGTTATGACCCATTTAAAATGCTTAAAGCTATTTCAAATCATTGTCATATCAATCTCACTAGTTCTGCAAACTATAGCTCTATAAAGGTGGTGAAACAAGGATATTTAATTCAGCAAATCTTCATCTATGACTTCACAATTCATAGTGATGTTTTATTTCTCTCTCTGTAGCTTATTGTTTTTCTTTCAATAATGTGGTTATTAGTGTCATGCTAATCAAGTTGAAAATACTTTGTACTCGGTGAGGGGACAGTAACTGATAATTGTAATTGTTATTATTAGTCATGATGTTTAAAATGTTCTTTATGATATTTTGGATATGTAAACATTTCAATGCAAATTACAGATGTGTGTTTAAAAATGAGTCTCTCAAGTTACACTCCCTAGAATATGGTTTTAGTCTACCAACAAAACATGTCTGCATCTTGAGAAAGTTATTTAATCTCTCTTAAGTACAAGTGCCTCAGCTTTACAGCCAAAGTAGTATATTCACTGCATCATAGAATTTAATAGCAAATTTGCATGAAATCGTGTATTTTTCTACTGTGTTTCTTACTTAATACAAAAGGGAACTTCATAAATATAAAGTTATGTTTTTAACAATTCAATAAATCTGTCTTGAATATTATTATTTAGCAATAATCCTCTGAAACTTGGACAGTCATCATGGACTGCATACTTATGAATATAAATACAACAAGTTTTTTTATCTATTGACTGCTATAGAGCATTTCTAGCCAGGGAGCATCCATTATGGTTCTTCTTTTTTTTTTGAATAATGCCTTCTAGTTGAATTCTCCTCAAAAGAGGAATAATCAAGTGAACTACATAGATAGGAAAAGAAAAAAGCATACCATAATTAAAATAAAATACAAGGCACATGTGAGAATATGTGCTTATGTATTCATGCCCTTGAGAGAGGTTGGATTTCAAATCATGAAAGTTGATGGTTAAAAATATCAAGTTGATGAATTTGATTAAAAAATGCAAATACATATTCAAATATACATTGTCCTAGATATGTGTATAGAAAAATATTAAATTTAAAGACAAATGTTTATATTCCATAACATCCAATAAATTCATAAATTCAATACTGAATTTAAGGTAAATTCAGTATTTCAAATGCCTAGAAAGATAACATCAATAGAAGATAGAAAAAAGTCAATGAGAACCAATTTCTTTTGTGAATGTGGTAAAGAGAGTCAAATTTGAAACAGAAATATTTGAGATAAGAAAACAAGGATAGGGCATTGTTATTCAGAATAAATTATCAATGACAAAATACTCCAAGGAATAGAATACAAGGTTTTCCATGGTGAACATCACATTAGAGGCAGTTTGAGAGATCAGTGTGATACAGATTAGAGAATAAGGAGCACAAGGAACAGAGTCTGTGATTCCCACATTACAGTTTCCTTTATCTTTCCTTGATATTCCCCTTACACTGGTAAATTCAGGTATATTTTTGTGTTTCAATTTCTGGCATGCTGCCTATCACATGGCAAGTATTGACCAAACACAAATGTTGGATGCATAATAGAGATTGAAATCAAGATATCTAATATAACACAAAAGAACAATTTTCCAATTTATCAGATGCTTGAATCAGGCACAGAATTGAATAAAATTAGATAAAATGTACTCATATCTGTTTGAAAGAATGATACAGCATTAAGAAGTAATACCAATTTGAGGAATGAAACATGTTTATAAATTTAATTCACCAACACTTGTACACTTGTAATCCTAGCTGCTTGGGAGATTGAAATTGGAAGAATCATGGTTTGAGGGCAGTCCAAGAAAACATTTCACAAGACCCCATCTCATCCAATAGTTGGGCATGGTGGAATGCCTGTCCTCCCTGGTATGTGGAAGCAGAGATTGGGAGAATTATGGTTCAGGGCAGCCTGAGGGGGAAAATGTTTTGCCAACCCCATCTCAACAGAAAAATCTGGGTATGTTGGTACATGTCTGTCAACCCAGCTATGGTGGGACCCTAAAATAGGAGGATCATCATCCTGATCAACGTGGGCAAAAAGTAAGACTCAATCTCCAAAATAACCAGAGCAAAATTGGCTGCAGGTATAGCTTAAGAGATAGAACACCTACCTAGAAACTGCAAAGCCCTGAGTTCAAACCTCATTACCTCCAAAAATAATAATATTTATCAATAAAGCAAAATAATAACCATAAACACAATATATCAAGTATATGTGAGAAATTTTAAAATCTATTACTGTGGATAGAAGCATGGCCTGAATCCTGAGTCAAAGACAAACAAGTACAAATCAGTGACAAAATAAAAAGTGGTTATTTTCAAACTATACCCAAGAGTAGATGTTCTATTAAAACTCCTTAAATTAAGAAACTCTAATTTTGAGTATTTGATATCTCCAGAAAATTTAAATGGATACTTGACCTGGAATGTAGCTTAATGATGCAGTGCTTGCCTAGTATGCACAAGCTTTGGGTTCAATGCCCAACACCACAAAAATATTAAATAAATATAAAGGAATTCATAATAAGAAAAAGCAAACAGTTTTTTATTCATTTTTTCATATGTGCATACATTGTTTGAGCCATTTAAGCAAACAGTTTTAAGCATGGAGACTCACAAAAAATTAATGGTAGCTGTATTACGGGATTAAGGTATAATGATATCAACAATATTATAAAGCTAATAAGAGCTGTAGTAAAACAAATATCAATAAGTTAAATATACTGGTAAAAATAGTGACAATACACAGCAAAATGCACTGAAAATTTATTTGCAGTACTGGGGATTGAATTTATGTCCTTCACCTTGAGTCACTCCACCAGTCCTATCTTTGTGAACAGTTTTTCAAGATAGGGTCTTTAGAACTATTTTCCCAGACTGGCATCAAACTGCAATCCTCCTGAGTAGATAGGATTACAGGTGTGGGCCACTGACACCCAAATCAGAAATTTTAAAAATGAGATTGAGGGGGAAAGTGAAGAAAGAGGGAATTACACAGATTAGAGTACAATATATTTACAGGTGAAATACTAAGACTAAACTCCATGGAAAAATGACACACATTTAAACATTGAAGGACAGCTCATGTTAAAGGGAGGTAAATAGTGGAAGGGGAGGCGAATGAAAAGGGTAAAGGAGGGTGAATATGTTCAATGTATTTTCTACACATACATTAATACAGAGCATTGAAATTGTGGAAATCATATTAAGAATGGATATGTTGTATACATACATGAAAATGTCACAAAACCCTTTACAACTGTTATACACCAATTAAAATAAAAATGATACAAATAGTGACAGAACATAACAAATGTCTAATAAAATTTGGAACAAAATATACTCTACCTTCAATTAAAAAAACTTTTAGCAAATAAATAATTGGATGATGAAAATCTAACAGAAGCCTGAAATTTATAGGAAAGCATAGAGAAGAGTTGAAGACTCTCCAGAAAACAACACTTACTATGAAGAGACTCCAGATTTGAAGAGTAACAGAGGAAATAAAAGAATTGCAGGAAAATATTTATCTCAACGGAAACTAAATTTCCTCACAGTACAGGGACATCATCTTCATGGATTGAGCAATATAGGAGTTTGTCATTCTCATTATTCTAGAGGTAAATCCTAGTACCAACTTTGTTCCTTTACTTATTCCTCCTCAAGCCACAGTGACATCCAACAACTCTTTTCAATCCTTGTCCTAAAACTATCTTCACCAAGGAGTGTCTTCAGGAAGCCAACTTGGGATTTCACAAAGGCTGAAGCCAACCAACTACAGGTGGAAGGAAAATGGCAGTATGGTTTAAAGTTTCCAGGTTTAAATTTTCAGATCTCCTGATTAAGTAAATTGGTTGTTTATCACATTCTGCAAGCAGTTCATCTCCCTTGGGACACATAGACAATAACAGAGTAGAAACTTTTCAGTCAATTTTGTGCTATGGAGACAGTGGCCCATAGAGATATTGTTTTTTTTTTCCTTTGGTGTGTTTAGAAAATTATTAAATGTTCCCTATGAATAGGACAATTTCTACAAGGAATAAATACAAAGAAAGACTATTGTGTGGTCTGCCGCTTTAAAAAATGTTAGGAGGTCCTAGAAATCATTTTAGATTCATAATGTTATGAAGAGAAATAAACTTTCATTTTAAAAAAAATTTCCTTAACGTTTTTACTTTTAAATTTTATTTATTTGACAAATACAATTAAACATATGTATTTTGGAAAACAAGATGCCCACTACATTGGATAATGGTTAAGTATTTAAAAATCAACACGTATCATTATATTTGTTGGCATTCTTTGGGATACTTCACAGCAGTCAAAAAGTTTTCAGGATCAAAATATATCATCACTAACCATAACAGCTATGCTTTACAAAGAGATCTTTTGAGCTTATTTCTCCTATGTAAATGGAATTTTTAACCTTTGGTCATATTTCCCTCCCCTCAAAATACCTCTTCTGGTAACCACTGCTTTGCTATTTCTATATGAGACCAATTTTTTAATATCACACATTATGTGGGACGTATTTAATTGTGCCTGGCTTTTTCAAATAATATGATAGTCTCCAAATACACCCATGTAAATTTAATAGGTAGCATTTCTGTCTTTTTCATGCCTAAGTACTATCTTATTGCATACATCCTCAATGTTCACCTGTCTCTTTTTTTTAATTCTTTTCTTCATGTGTGCATACATTGTTTGGGGCAGGGAGGAGAAATTACCTGTCTCTTGATAGACACTTAATTTGATTCCATATGTTGACTATTGTAAATAATACTGAAATTATTGAAAGTACATGCATTTTATTTTTGTTTGTTTTGGTTCTTTTGTGGGACTGGGGTTAGAGTTCAGAACTTTGTCATTGTAAAACAGATGCTCTACTATTTGAGCCACACCTACAGTTCATTTTTTCTGACTAGTTTGGATATGGGATATCTCAAAGTACTTGCCTACTCTGGCCTCAACTCACAATTCTTCTAATCTCAGCCTCTCTAGTAGCTAGGATAACAGGCATGAGCCACCAGTGCCCTGCTCATATTTTCATTTTTAGTATAGTAAATAATCAGTTTCATTACAATACATTCAGTCATATACACAATGTCTGACATTATATCACCATATGTCTTCAATCATATTGACCCACCTTCATTCTCTCTTGTCTCAGTTATGCCTCCCACTATTTCTCCCACTCACACACAAATACTCCCCTTTACATAAATTTTTATTCATTTGTTTGTAATTTTAGGCCTAGATTGTACATATGAAAGAAAGCATGTCATATTTGTCTTTTGGGGTCTGCTTAAAATGATTCAGTCAAACGTGTCACTTTTTTGCCCTTACTCACTGAGTTATGGAAGTCCTGTTCAGAAAGCCATTTCCTACATGTTTGTCTTCCAGGGTTTTTGGAATGTTTTCCTGTGCTTCATTCATATCTTACATTAAAGTCTGTGATCCATTTAGAATTATTTTTGCAAGAAGAGTGATGGAGGGGGTAAATTCAAGTATCATGTATTAGAAAAACTTTTGTAAATGTCACCCTGTACTCCAAGTACAACAAAAATATGATGATGAAAAATGAAACAAAAATTAATGATAGAGATCTCTTACAGTCCTCCTTATGTAGATATTCAGGTTTCACAACACCATTTGCTAAAGAGGTTGTCCTTTTTCCATTGTATGATTTGATATTTTTATCAACAATCAGGGAGCTGTAGCTGTATGTACATATTTTTGGATCATCTATTCTATTCCACTGATCTACGCATCGGTTTTTGTTTAAATATCATGCTTTATTTTGTTACTATGACCCTGTACTATAATTCAAAGTCAGAATTGTGATACTTCCAGAATTACCTTTTCTGCAAGATATTTTAACTAGTTCAGATGGTTTGTATCTCCATATGAGTTTTATGATCGAATTTTCTCTTTCTGTGAAGCATGTCATTGGAATTTTGGTGGGGATCACTTTGAAATTGTACATCACTTTCAGTAATACAGTCATACTTATATGATTAATTCTGTCTTTCCATGAATATGGAAGATCTTTCCATCTTCTGTTGTTTTCTTCAATTTCTTTCTTCAATGTTTCATAGATTTCCTTGTACATGTCTTCCACCTCCTTTATCAGTAGGTATATTACTAAATATATTTAGCTATTGTGAATGGAATATTTTCCTGTATATTTATGATTGGTACATAAAAATGCTAGTGAATTTTTTGCATGATGACTCATTGATACATTGCTGAAGCTTTTATCAGAACTAAGACATTTATGCTGGAGTTTTTAGAGTTTTATATTTTTGAGATTTGAGTTAGTGTTTTTCAACCTTCACTCTATCAAAATATTTGAAAATAATTTTCCTGAATTATACAACCACAAATTTAACTCAGTATTACTCAGAATGGATAAAATAAACCACTCTGACTGCACTACTGATCAGGTTGGTCATATATGTGGACTGAGTGCTGGAAAGGTCAAGGGTCAGTTGTTAGCTTTAGAGCTGCATTCTGTTTAGAAACTTTTCTTCATTACATAGTTGGAGCCACTTCTTGCCCCAATAAAATTTTCCATCCTATGGAATGTATACCCTCCCACTGACTGCAGGGTCTTCAGAGTCTACTGAGACTGCCAAAAATTTTCAGTTGGTCCATGCAATCCTCTTCCTCCCTATGACTGCCTCTCATGACTGTCTTCCATTCAGATGCTAGGTGGGTGTCCTTGGTCTCCCTCTCTTGTGATTTTTTTTTGTTTTCAGTTTATAGTGTAGCTCAATCTCAAACAGTATATCAAGATGGTAACAGCTATAGCTTTTTGATATATGAGGAACAAAATGGACTTATTTTATATGCTGGACTGCTGTACAGGAGTCAGTGTAGACCAAATTCTCACATTTTATTTGAGGTTTATGAGAACTGTGTGCTTAGACTGAAGCTATACTTTTCAGTCTATTTTTATCAAGATTACTTGACTTACCATGTAATGGTGTATTTCAACCCTCTACCCAGTGAGATGGGGTTTGAGCCACAGACTGTTTCTTACACTTTGCTGTGTAGCTTTGTGTTTCTTCCTTACTTCCCCGCTGTTCTGTCACTTTTATGATTTCTGATTCTTTTCTCTCTTTAGAATATAATCAGATTTTTGTTACCCAAACCCTTCACATTCACTGAGTTCTCATGAGGAAACTTCAAGTCTGCCATCTTTCCTTATCCTTCATTATCTTTTTACAGTTTTTATCTTTAAACATTATTTCACCTAATATATATACAGCATCCCTGCTGTCTTCTGTTTTTCATTTGCATGGAAAATATTTTTTCATATTTTCACTTAGGTTACAAATGTCCTTACAGAGATATGAGTCTGTCATAGGAAGTATATAATTTGATGTTTGTTTTCAATTTTGACTATCTGCCATTTTATTTACAAATATAATGCTTGTATTCAAGAACTTTTTAATTGGTAGTATGTGCTCCTCCCATTTTGCTGTTTCTGAAAGCTAGTAGTTGGGGAGATCCATTGTTTCTTTTTTCCTTTCTTCATATTCCATTTTAGTCAACTGATTTTCCACTAGAAGTTTGTTTTATTTCCTTACTTTTACCTTTTGTGTATTTTCTATAGTGTTTCACTTTATAGTTATCTGAGATTTACAATTATACATCTAATAAAAAGTCATTTTAAGTTGTTTAACAACTTAACATTGATTACAAGAAATTGTAACATTGTTGAATTTCCAGTGTACATTAGGAATTTTGATATCAATATTTACATCTTTTATATTCTCTATTCCTTTACAAATTATTGTAATGACTATTATTTTAAGTTTGTTTCTTGAAACCTTGGTATTTTAGATGTTAGCATATATCATTACCAGTTGTTCTGAATTTCAGTTCTTGTTACCTGATTCTTATATCCTTTCAGATATCTTATTGTAACTCATTATCAATGTTTTTGGTAACATAAAAGAGTCTGTTAAGTGTTTTCTGAAGGACAGTTCTAGAAGTGTTGAACTCCTAATTCTTGATTGTCTCTGAAAATTTTTATAACTCCTTCATTTATGAAAAATAGTGTTCTTGGTAAAACATTTGTTATTAGTAGTATTTTTGCCTCAATGCATTGATTATAACATCTTATTTTCTGTAGATATACATAGTGCTGGATATTAACTATGCTTAAATATTACTTATTGATTTCTGGATCCTTTTTTTGTCCGATCTTTTACAGTATTTTTAGTAATATGCTGTGGGTTAGTCTTATGTAGATTAAGTCTAATTAGACACCTTCAGTACACCTTTACATGGATATTTCTTTCTCCAGGTTTGGATAGGTCCCTGAATTTTTATTCTTTATATACTGTTTGTATCTTATTTTCATTCTCTTCTCAATCTTAAGTACCAATGGCTTGAATGTTACTCATACTGATACTATCTCACAAATATTTAACCTTTCTTAAATCCTTTTTGTTTTTTCCTCTTCTGACTATATGTTTTCTGAGAATCTATCTTCAATATCACAGAATTCATCATTGTCTTTGGCAACTCTGACATTGATGCCTCTAATTCAAGTTTTATTTTGATCATTATAGTTTTTATTGCCAGACATATATATTTCTGGAATATTTGCATGTATATATATGTGTGCGCATGTAAGTATTTGTATGCATATATTAATTGAATCTGTTACATTTTAATCAGTTCTTTTGTTGTTTTTCTCATTTCATTTAATAGATTCTTTGTATTTCCTTTTGTTTAACTGAATTTCCTTAAAATAGTTATTTTGTCTTTTTCTCAGTCACTTCATACACTTTCATATTTCTAGGGTCAGACAAGACACAATACTCTATCTCTTTGATGTTGTTACATTTCCCTGATTGTTATTGGTTCTCATTGCCATTCTTAAATGTCTCCACATTTGAATAAACTGGTGCTTATTGCAGTTCTCATAGAGAGGATTTGATGGTTAATGTCTTTAAATTAAGACTGTCCATGAATAATGAGGAAATTTTCTCGTGTCTTCCCTATGCCTGATACAATTGTGACCAGAGTAGGATTAGGGGACACACTCAACCTGAGAACACTTCGATTAGCAATGTGCCACAGTGGAATGGCCTCAAAATGTCACTTATACAGACAGAACTCCCAAAACACATTTCACTGCCATGTAAATGTTAGGAATGGTGCAACTCACAGAGACATTTACTGAACTTTTGAAGAATACACTCTATACAAAGGAAATACCTTGGACAGTGAACAGATAACACATAAAAATTAACACATAAATATTGATAGTTTAAATTTAAAAACTAAAATCATAAAACTTTTTGGAAGAAAGCTGAAGAATAACTCCTTTTTTACTGGCTTCTTTAAATGGCACAAAACACATGAGAAAAGAAGAAAAACAGACACTTTACTCTACATAAAATTAAAAACCTTTATGCATCAAAAGATATTACTAATGAATGGAACAGAATGTATGACTAAACTCATTTAGAAAACAATGGAAAAGATGTAGAGTCCATGAATATATTCACAAATTTATTAATCAATTCATGGACAATTGATTTTTGTAAAGATTTTAAGATCAAGTGGAAAGGAAAAGAGAACATTCAGTAAAAGGTGTTATGCAAGGATATGCAGAGTGTATACCCACTTGCAGAAATAAACTGCACCCTCATCTCTCATCATACAGAAAAAAGTACTAAAATAAATTTAAAAATTAAATTTTATCCCAAATAATATATGAGTACCTAAAAGAAACATGACAAAAAGCTCTGAGACATTAGTCTAAAAAGTATACACATATATTCCAAAAAGTATAATACATTCCAAAAAGTTTAAACACAAATTCAATAATATAATATATTCCAAAAAGTATAGATATATATTCAAAAAAGCATACCATATTCCAAAAAGTATAATATATTTCAAAAAGTATAATATATTCCAAGAAGTATAGACAGTGCAGGCAGAAGTCAAAAAATAAATTAATTAAAACTAAACAGCAAAGAAAGGTTCAAAGAGTGAAGAAAGAACTGGCATAATAGAAGGCTGTATTTGTAGATCATACGTTGGACAAGAGTTCAACATTCAAATACTCTGGACAACCATAAAACCAACAATTACATTACTGCAAATCTATTCAACAGATAAAAAATAACTATGGAAAGGTACATGACATGTACATTCCATTTCTATGGTAATATTATTAATAATCATCAAGTTTCCAATCATTACAAGTGTTTATCATCAGATTGGTAAGTAAACAAATGTGGTATAAGGGCTGGGAAGACACCTGAACATTCATACACTATATGTACATAAAAATTGCCAGGTTAAAGGAAAAAAACTTTGGTACTACCTTAAAAGGATAAACATTCAATTGCCATATGAACTACCTGCTCTACCCCCATATTTTTACCTAAATAATTGATAATGATCTAGAGAGTTATTGTTTACAAATGAGGATAGATTCTGAGAAATACATTGTTAGAAAATTTTGTCACTGTGTGGCCCTATGGGGTGTATTACATATATTAACGTTACTACCACATCACTAGAAAATGTAATGCTATAGAATGACCATCAACACTTACCAAAACATCTAAAATGAAGTGCACAAATATATACCAACAAATGTACTGTTTATTATAGCTAAAAGATGGAAAGTACCGAAGTTTCCATCAACAGATGCGTAGATAAACCATTTCTAATTTGCACTTAAAGGGAAATGTTATGGAGACTTGGAAAAGAAAACTTCATGTTATCAATAAAAAGCTAAGAAGGAGAAGGAAAAGAAGGATAGAGGGGATAAAGATAGGAAGAAAAGAAGGAAAGAGAAAATGAAAAAGGAAAAATCAGGTATCACAAATAATGAAGCAACATTTCAAATGATCCTAGGCACTATATTCTGTATTACACAAAATCATACAAAGAAAAATACTTTCAAAATTCAACTTTCATGTTCAATATCTAACCATTGTCAGAAAATGTAGGATAAGAAAGTGAGAAGTACCTGTTTGCTGCCGTGTTTCATTTACAATTTATCCTAATCTAATTATATTCCTTGCAGAAATTATGTTAATATAACAAAATATATCAGAGCAGTCTTTCAGAACAAGGAAATACAAACATATAAACCAGCAAGTAGAGTTCTCATGTGGAAACCATGTTGCTGTTTTAATTTTATTCCCAGTTATTCCAGAGAAAATAAGAATATAACCAAATTAAGCCAAATAATATTATCATTAATCAATATTAGATGAGGAAACCATTTCAGCTATTTATATAATGGTTTTTATCAAGTTATAAATCCAAGAAATGTCTTAAAATTTACCACACTTTGAATTGTACAGACATTGTACAAGGAAAGAAAATTTCAAAGGAACTATTATTGAGTTATTATAAAGAAATAAATATAAAATGTAAAAAAACAAAACAATAGTAAATAAATTAATCAGATCACTTAGAAAAGGAAAAATACCTAGTTACTGAAATTCACATTACCCTTATTCTCAGATCACTGATTCATCAAGGACAAGAAGCAACTCTTCCCAGGAGTCTCTCCAGGGCTCCCTTCACATCCTTGTTCCTTAGGCTATAGATGAAGGGGTTCAGCATGGGGGTGACCACAGTGTATATTATGGATGTGATTGTGTTTCTCTGGGAAGAATGGGTCACAGCCGAGCTGAGGTGAACCACAAATCCTGTTCCATAGAACAAGGAGACCACACAGAGGTGAGACCCACAGGTGGAAAATGCTTTATACTTGCTCACAGTGGAAGACATCCTCAATAAAGAAGATATTATGTGAAAGTAAGAGAAGATTATCCCAGTGACAGGAAGTAAACCCAGTAGGGCAGTAATTACATACAGAAAAATATTATTGATGAGTGTTTCAGAGCCTGCCACTCTGAGAAGCTCAGTCAGTTCACAGAAGAAATGTGGGATTTCAGTGCCTATAAAAAAGGTCAGTTGTTTCATCAGTAGAAGATGAATCAGGGAGACTGAGAGCATGATTATCCAAGAAATTAAGACCAGGAGGCCACAGAGCCAGGGATTCATAATGACAATATAGTTCAGTGGGTGACAGATAGCTACAAAGCGATCATAGGCCATCACTGTTAGAAGAAAATTATCCATTCCAAGAAAAATATTAAAAAAATACACCTGAATAAGGCACTGTATGTAAGAGATGTCTTTGCTCCAGGCATGAATATTTACCAACATTTTGGGGACTGTAGTAGAGGTTAAGCAAATGTCAACAAAGGACAGGTTGCAGAGAAAGAAGTACATAGGTGTGTGGAGATGGGAGTCTGTGCTGGTAGCCAGAATGATGAGTAGGTTCCCAAGCACAGTAATGAGGTATATGGACAGGAATATTCCAAAGAGCAGGGGCTGCTGTTTAAGATCATCTGAGAGGCCAAGGAGTAGGAATTGTGGTACACCTGTATGATTCTCGGAATCCATGTATCTGAAGTGTCTTCTGCGGAGGAAACACAATGTTCAATAAACAGACAGTTGAAAGCTCCATCAGTTTTCTCCTTGAGTACATTTTTTTTGCCCGGTACTGAAGCTTGAACTCCAGATTTCAGACTTTCTATGCAGTTGCTTCACCACTTTAGCCAGGATGCTAGTGAAATTGAAGTTTTTCATTCCGTATAGTTGAATACCAATGACTTTTCTCAGTGAAATTGCAGCCTATTTGCTCTCAACTGTGCAATCATTCACATTTGTTGAATAACCAGAATTCTCTCTTTTTTAATCAACTCAAGACTTATAATATTTTGTAGGTAGAAAAATGGAAGCTAAGTTTTTCTTTGATGACTCATACAAAAGATTTGAAGGCATTCATCTCTTTTCTTTGGTGTTCTTCATATTTCTTTATCCTAGAGTTCTCTGATAACCATTATACATTTTATAGAAGCAAAACATATTCTGTGATGTGACATTTTACTGTGATGTATAGTTGTCCTGCAACACATTGTTCTTTCTTCCAAACAATACTGTGATTTCTAACCTTTTTTGTGAGGTTTAAAATGCCTTTGTAATGTGTAGGTGACTTAGTAAGTAATAGCTGTCTTTATTTTTTTTTGGCTGTACTGGAGTTTGAATTCAGTGTCTCACACGTACTGGCCTGGTACTCTACAACTTTAGCCATACCTCCTCTCTTTTTGCTTTAGCTACTTTTTAAACAGATTCTCACTTCCATACAAGCTTTCCTGGACTGTGATCTGCATAGTTGTGCTTCCCACATAGCTGCCATGATAGGTGCATTACACCATGCCCAGTTTTGTCACTACTTGAGATGGAGTCTCACAATCTTTGTACAAAAGCTGGCCTTGAACTGCTATCCTACCAATCTCTACCTCTTGAGTTACCTAGGATTTCAGCCTTGAGCCACTAAACCCAGCCATTATTATTCTTAATATTATTTAGAAACTTCTTCTTTTTGATATTTGGATGTTTAACTCTGTCCACAGATATTATAGGCTGTGATTTTTAAACTGAAGTTCTTGAGTCAAACTTCCTGGAGTAGAGTTTGACCCTAGCATAATATGATCCTCGTGATCTTGAGAAAGTTAGTTAAATCCTCTGAGCTGCAGAGGATTTACCTCACCTCTGTAGTAAGGATAGTAAGTCTGAATACTTATTGAAAAGCAAAACCAGGTCACAGAGTGCAATGTTTCTACTGTAGTTTCTGTGACATATAGTGGGCTTTTCAAAATCATGTAGTTCTGTTCTTAACATCTCAATAAATGTGTCTTACATGGATATCATTTAGCAATATTAATTTGAAAGTAGAATGTCCATCATGATTGTAATTCTAATCATTATAAATATAATACTTGGGTTACAGCTTTTGACTGCTACACAGCTGTTTTCCTTAATGAATATCCTTATTGTCCTATTTTTTTTACAGAATATCTTCTTCCTAGAAGAAGAAAAAGCATGTGGACTATATGAATAAAAGGAAGGAAAAACACACAACCAATAAACTCACCTAGGCAAGTGTTCCTATATGTGCTCATGTGCCTGTGCCTCATACTGAAATTGTATTAAAATAAGCAAACTAAATGGATAGATCCTATTAAAAGGAGGAGAAGTATGTTCAATACTGGTCAGTACAATGATTGCTTATGGAATAGACAACAATTCAGGATACAAAAACAGGAATTACTATGAAGTACTTAGTCTATGAACCTGAGTAGAAGAGTCTACTCTGAAACAGAAATGTTTGAGTTCAGAAGGATAGGATGGATTATTGTTAATCAGTAAAGAAAGAAGAAACATTCTGATGAAGAAAACAGAATGGGTGGCAACCCTATCAGATGCTAAGCTGGTATAAGTGGAAAGTTGAGATGCTAGTGTGATGGATAGCAGAGGAAGAGGAGTAGTAGGGATTAAGTGTGTAAATAAATAATAAATAGAAATTCTCATAATCTGCATTTTTGTCACTTAAACACTGATAAATTTGTATTTGCTTTCTGTTCTGAAGTTGTGACAGTTTTGTATCATCATTTGTCTTTTCAGAAAATTAGGTGGAACCAGTTACATTGTCAGTACTGAAAAAACTACAAATGGTGGAAATACAATAAATACCAAGACTAAAATGTCTACAAGAGAAATATTTCAACTTTTACGACTGAGAATAGACACAGAAATGAACAGTCAAAACACTAAAATACATTGTGTCTATGTATGAAGGTGGCACAAGGCATCTTGCTGAAAGCTGTTAAAAAATTGGTGGGACACAGGAGGGAAAAAAGGGAGAATAACAGAGGGGATCCATCTGAGCAATGTCCAATATATGCATGTGTGAAAAGCCATGGTGTAACCTTTTATACAATTAATACACACTAATAAAATGCATATTTTCTAAAAGAACTGAACATTTCAATTAAATAAAATGTATTCACATCTCATTTTGAAGAACAATATTTGGTGAGTAACTAATGCCAACTATAGGAATAGAAGACCTTTTAAGGTGCAAGGCCCAAACAGTAGAGCACCTGCCTAGCAAGCAGGAAAACCTGCATTCAAACACCAGTACCACCAAAAAGAGAAGAGAGTTTAAGATAAAATTTTTTTTAAACACAATTCACCATAAACCTAACTCAATAAAGTAAAATCATGATAAAAAACCAATATGTAAAATGTGTTTGAGAAAAATTTGACAGCCATTTCTGAGGTTAGTTCCCAAGTCTGACATTGTCAGTAAATGAAGAAACTGAGGGAAATTTTTAATCCAATTAAAAATGGTTGTTTTAGGACCACATCCAATAGGATGTACTACATTAAAACCCTGCATTTATTGCCTAAAATTCACAAACATGCGAATACAGCCTTTTCTGATTTCAATCATTTAATGTTTCCCTAAACATTTAAAGGTATTGGCAACAATAGAATAAATAATTGTATTAATAGCACATATATTTTGGATCTTAAGACATTATGATGACTACAAAAATGTGCCAATGACTGAGAGCTATCAACAAATTGAAATGCCAGTAAAATAGCATATATAAATAACCCAATAGAATCTGGAAAAATATACTGTACCTCATGAATAATAGATATTTGATGAGTGGTCCCAAGTAGATAATCATATGCAGGGATTCTGAAACTAGTCTACATTTTATCAGAGAGAGAGAGAGAGAGGGAAGACAAAGTGAAACTTCTTCAGAAAATAATTCCTGAATATATTCCAGATTCTGAGGAGTGAAAGAAAACAAAATAGCTGGAAGAGACAAGTGCCAATGGGGCAAAAAATGCCCTTGAAATTACAGAACTCCACTTTTGTAGACTAAAGGTATATAGGATTTTCTTATTATCATCACTCTTGAGGTGAATCCCACACCCACATTTTGTCCTCTTTTCCTTCTTATTCTACCTGCCCTCACTGGGACAGAACAAATTTTTTCAATGGTTGTCAGGAAATGTTGACTTCTCTATGATCTGTTCCTGAAGAATCCTATATGGGTTTCATGAAGTCTGAGATAAGAGATGTATAGGAGATGTGCCTTATTAAGGATTCTACAGAATCTCTGAATTCTCAGAGCTCCTCATTAAACAAATTGGTCTATTTTCTTCCTACTTTCCAAATAATTTAGGTCCCATGGGGCACAAAGAAGACACTGTAGTGAAATTATTAAGTCAATTTTATACCTATGTTATAAGTGACAATGGGAGATATGTTCACTTCCCTTAAAAACATTATATTCCCTCATTTTACTTGGTTTGACTTAAAAGTCATAAGTTTCCACAAAGGAAAAGAGTAACATCTACAAGGATCCAATTCTAGCAACTCTTATAAACAGTCTTTGAATATTTTTAGGAATAATTTTGAATCAAAATTTTATAGAAGAAAAGAAGCCCATTATTTTTAATTTTCTTTAGCAATTTTATTTTTAAAATTCAGTTATTTGTGTGTTTATTTATTTGTCCAAATTGAGAAACAAAGTTGTACTTAAGTATTGCATGCAATGTGATGTTCAGAAGTATTTCACACATTGCAATGCTTAAATCTTTAAAAAAATTAATTAATTCAATGTATCACTGGTTATCACTTTATGGTAAAAATATTTTACATTTTCAGCTCAAAATTTTTTGGAACACAGGCAGGCAGGCATATCTAAGGCCTGGTAGAGCTGGGTGCTGATGGAGGCCCTAGGGCGGAGGGGGAAGCAGCCATGGCTGTGGCAGGAACATGAAGGTGTAAATGCAGTTCTCTGCAGGGTTTTTGGCTTGGTCAATGTGGTTTAGGTGGCAACATGTGTGGCATGGAGGAGGAGGAAAAGAGGCTGGAGCAGGAGCACTTCTCGAAGATCATTAATGCCTTCCACTAGTATGGCACCAGTATGCAAGCGTGAGTGAACTGAACACAAAGACAGTTGTAATAACTTCCAGATAATCAACAGAAACTACTTCCTCAGTTTCCTCTTCACTTGTACAAGATCTGGAAATGCATTGATCATAAAAAAGAAATACTATGGACTGTTGTAAATGATTGCATACATATGTTTGAAAATAATGAATATGGAAAAAATGGGAATGCAAAATTGTGCCAGCTTGTACATTTGACAGGGATAAGTTAAAATCCATATTGAAACAATTTGTGAGAGACTGGAGTGAAACTAGGAAAACAGAGAGGGATGCCTTCTACCAGAAAATTATTAAAGAATTTTTTTTAATTCAAAAGAGAGATGGGATCCTTCTAAAGTAAATATTCTGGTACCTGGTCCTAGACTAGTAAGATTGGCCTGGGGAATAGCTATGCTATGTTATGCTTGTCAAGGAAGTAAATGGAGATTTTGTGCTCTTCTCTTTCAACTTTGTACTCAACAGATGTTCTGAAATTGATTAATGTAAACTTTATCCTTGGATCCATCAGTTTACCGACAACTGGAGATCAGCTGATCAGATTTGACACATCTTTATCCCTGATGTTGATCCCCACAGACTCCCTCCTGGCTCTAACTTTTCTACCTTATATCCTAAAGACCCCAGAACTCCTAAACACCCTGAACAGCTACAGCAAGGTGGCAGTATACAAAATTAACTTACAAAAATCATCAGCTCTTATATACACTAACAAGAAACACATTGAGAAAGACTATATGAAAACAATTCCATTTACAATAGCCTCAAAAAATCAAATACATAAGAGTAAACTTAACAAAGAAGGTGAATGAGCTCTACAAGGAGAAGTACAAACCTCTGAAGAAAGAGACCAGGGAAGACTACAGAAGGTGGAAAGATCTTCTGAACTCAGGACTGGTAGAATCAACATAGTGAAAAGGGCTATACTACCAAAAGCAAGCTACATGTTCAGTGCAATTCCCACCAAAATCCCAATGATATTCACCACAGAGATTGAAAAATCTACCTTAAAGTTCATTTGGAAACACAAGAGACCACAAAGAGCCAAGGCAATACTCAGCAAAAAAAAAAAAAAAAAAAAAGGGCAATGCTGGAGGTATCACAATACCCAACTTCAAATTATATTACAAAGTAACAGCAATAAAGACAGCATGGCACTGGCACAAAAACATGTATGAAAACCAATGGAACAGAATAGAACACCCAGGTATTATTCCAAACAGCTATGCCTGCCTAATTTTTCACAAAGTCACCAAAGACATTAGATGGAGAAAAGACAGCCTCTTCAACAAATGTTGCTGGGAAAAGTGGTTATCTGACTGCATAAAACTGAAACTAGATCCATGTTTATCAACCTGTGCCAGTACCAACTCAAAGTCAATCAAACACCTTAATATGTGACCCAAAATTCTGAAGCTAGTAAGGAAAAGAGCAGGGAATACTCTGGAAGCAATAGATATAGGCCAGGACTGCCTCAATAGAACCCCAACAGCTCAGTAACTAAGAGAAAGAATATACAAATGAGACTACAAAAAATTAAAAATCTTCTGCACAACAAAAGATATGGCCTATAAATTAAAGAGATCACCCACAGAGTGGTAGAAAATATTTGCTGTTATACATCAGACAAAGCACTGATAACCAGAATATACAGGGAGCTCAAAAAACTAAACTCCCCCCAAATCAATGAACAAATAAAGAAATGGGCAACTGAACTAAACAGAATTTTTTCAAAAGAACAAATTTTAAATGGCCAAAAAAACACATGAAAAAATGCTGACAATCTCTGACCATAAAGGAAATGCAAATCAAAACCACACTATGATACCACTTTACCCCTGGTAGAATAGCTATCATCAAAAACACTACCAACAAAATGTTAGTGAGGATGTGGGGAAAAAGGAGACCTCATACAATTCTGGTAAGAATGCAAGCTAGTACAACCACTCTAGAAAACAATATGGAGGTTTCTTCAAAAACTAAACATAGATCTGCCATATGATCCAGTAATCCCACTCCTAGGGATATATCCAAATGAATATAACTCAGGATACTCCAGAGGCACCTACACAACCATATTTATTGCAGCACTATTCACAATAACCAAGTTATGGAAACAGCCAAGGTGCCCCACCACTGATGAATGAATTAAATAAATGTGGTATCTATACATAATGGAATTTTACTCACCCATGAAGAAGTATGAAATCTAATCATTTGCAGGTAAATAGATGGAACTGGAGATCACAATCTTTAGAAATGTTAGTGAGGCTGAGAAAGTCAAAAATCATATGTTCTCCCTCATATGTGGACTTCAGACCTAAGAGAAATGCAATAATATTATTAGACATAAGTCACACATTAAGGGGAGGACACATACAGGAGGAACAGGGAAAGGTAGGAAACCAAAAACTTGAAAGTGTTTTATGTGCCCACAGCAAAAGAGCTAATAAAGGTACAATAAAATGGCAGAGGTCACTATGAGAAGGTGACCAGGAAGTAGTGAAGAGGTCCGGTAGAAATGAATCAATTTGGGTTGTAATACACATATGCATGGAAGAAATGCTAGGGCATTGTTTGTATAGCTGTCCTTATCTCAACCTAGCAAAAACACTATGTCTTTCTTATTATTGCTTATGTTTTCACTTCAACAAAATTGAAGAGGGCAGAACAGGTTCTGCCTGGAGGCAAGTGGGGGGGGGAGGGAGGGGGTAGGAGGTATGGGGAGAAATGGCCCAAACAATGTTTACACATATGAATAAATGAATTAAGAAAAAAAAGAACAATGTACTTTCTCTTAAATGTTTTAGACTAGTAATGTCAGATTATGTCTACTGTTACTTTATTGCACTGATGAAAAGATTTTAGTGCATGTAATTTTAAAGGTAAAAGGATATACATTAAAATATCCAATAATAAAGGATAACCAGAAATGCAGTCAATAACCAGTAAAATTCACAACAGAGACATCCACATCAAAATCCATATTAAAGGCTATTGAATCTATTTGGTAAGAATATGGCTCAACGTCAAAGTTCTGAGTTTGAATCCTACTTTTTCTATTTGGTCCCAGTGTAACTTTCGAAACATGTTCTGTTTTGTGATGTGTGTGTGTTTGTGTGTTTGTGTGTGTCTGTATGTGTGCACATATGGTTCTCATTAGCGTCTCGATTTCCTCACCTCTGATGATAATAATTGTCACTAGGAAGATATATAATAACATAACACAATATAACATAATATAATGTAATATATAATATAACATGGAATATTAGCATCTAACAAATACATAACACACACTAAAATGTGAACGATGTTTTAATATGCATTTTAAGCATACTTTATCCATTCTTACAAATCCAATAATGGTATACAAACACATATATAAAGAACACAAATCCATATGCTGCCATAAGGGTAGTCTCTGGGAAATGCTAATAAGAGAATTCTCAGGTTCTTACATTACACATATAAAGAATCCAAGCATGACACAGAAATGTAGTAAAGTTTTTTAAAAGTGAATTCAAGTTATCATAGAGAAAGCAGTGATGTCCCTGACCAGGTGGGTTAGAAATGTGTGTCTTTGTTTATAAGGCCTTTTATAAATTCAAAGGACAAATCGCTGGAAGAAACTGGGCTGTCCATGTGGTACAGGATAGGGTGATTGACAGGTTTGATTCACTCTGTGCATGCACTTCAGCTAGCTCTTAGGTATTTAATTACATGCATGAGGTGCAATCAATATTCATGACTTAAGTAGAAGGCTTTTAGGTTACTGTGGGCAGGTAGGTATTGATTCAAGGCTTTTTTGGGAAAGCCAGGTCAAATGGTGCTGGGCAGGTCAAAGTCCCAAACGACTATTGTTAGCCTGCCTTACTTTAAGGGCACTCCACACACAACACAAATTCCTCCAACAAGGCACCATGTTCTAAAGTCTCCACCTCTTGCTAACAGTGTCACAAGACGTAGACCAAGTCTTCAACACTTGAGTTTTTTGGAGATATGTATAATGCAAACTATTCAATGAAAATTAATGATAAAGTGGGGGAAAGGAGGCAAGAAAGAGCAATAGGTGGTAATTTAATCACATATCTTATATGTGTGTATTGAAATACAACACTGATACCCCTTTGTACAATTAATATATACTTACAATGAATGAATGACTGAATGAATGATTCTCACAATGTACAAATATATCATTCTTGAATTCACCCCCTCCACTGCTCTTTCATCCTCCCTCTCCTGATTACTAGAACAGTTTCAACAGGTAACCTTTTTGCATTTACATACATTTCTATAAATTATTTGCATGATGTTTATCCTCCTATCATCTCCTACCTACCATCAGTGCCAATACCCCATCTCCAGGCAGAACCTATTCAGCCCTCATGTTCTCCAACTTTGTAGAAGAAAAAAAACATAAAATAAGAGAAATATGGCAGTTTTGCTAGTTTGAGAAAAAGATAGTTACACAGCGATATTACTCGTGTTGTTTCTATGCATATATCTATTACAGCCCCATTTTGTTCATCTCAACCATTCCTCTTCATTCCTCCCTAGTCCCCATCCCATTGTGGCCCTGGCCAGTTTAAGATTTCTAAATTTATCCCTGTACAGTGAGCACATCAACCACATCCAAGTGTTTTGTTTCCATACCTTGCCCTATTCTTCACATCATGGCTCCCATCAGTGTGACCCATATCCCATAATATTGCTGCATTTGTTTTAAGTCTATAATCTGCATATGAGGGAGACCATGAGACTTTTGGCCGTCTGAGCCTGACTAACTTCACTTAAGATGATGGTCTCTAGTTCCATATATTTACCTGTGAATGACTAAATTTCATTCCTTGTGACTGACAACAATGCCAATGTGTAAAAATACCACATTTTCTTGATCTGTTCATCAGCAATAGGGCACCTTGGCAGTATCCATAGCTTAGCTCTTGTGAATAGTGCTGCAATAAACATGTATGTGCAGGTACGTTTGTTGTTACCTGATTCATATTCCTTTGGATATATCCCTAGGAGTAGTGGTGCTGGATTGTATGACAGATCTAGTTTTAGTTTTTTAAAGATCATCCATATTAGTTTCTTTAGTAGTTGTACTAGCTTACATTCCCATCAGCAGTGCATCAGGATTCCTTTCTCCCCACATCCTCACCAACATTTATTGTTGGTGGTGCACTTCAGGTAGCTATTCTAAGTGCAGTGAGGTGGAATCTTAGTGTGGTTTTGATTTGCATTTCCTTTATGGCCATGGATGGTGAGCATTATTTCATGCATTTTATAGTCCATTTTTTAATGGGTCATTGAATTTTGGAGAGTTTAATGTTTTGAGCTCCCTGTATATTCTGGTTACCTGTCTCTTGTCTGAAGAATAAGTAGCAAAGATTTTGTCCCATTCTGTGGGTGGTCTCTTCAATTTAGAAACCATTTCTTTTGTTGTACAGAAGCTTTTTCATTTCATGTAGTCCCTTTTGTCAGTCCTGTCTATGGACTGCTTGAGTTCTACTGAAGAGATCCTTTTCTATGCCAACTGCTTCCAGTGTATTCCATGATCTTTTCTGTACTAGCATCAAGTCTTCAGGTCTTACATTAAGGTCCTTAATCTACTTGAATTGATACATGTAACAGAGCAACAGGCATGGATCTAGTTTCAGTTTTCTGAAGGCATATATCCAGTTTTCCAAGCAACATTTATTGAAGAGGCTGTTTTTTTCCATCATACATTTTTGGAAAATTTGTCAATATTAGGACACTCTATCTGGATACTATTCTGTTCCACTGGTTTTCATATCAGTACTTTGCAGATATCATGCTGTTTTTATTGCTATGGCTCTGGGGTATAGTTTGAAGTCTGATATTGTGAAACCTTCAGCATTACTCTTTTTGCTCAGTCCTGCCTTGGCTATTCCTGGTCTTTTGTGTTTCTGAATGAACTTTAGGGTTGATTTTTCAATCTTTGCAATGAATGTAATTGGGCTATGAGGGAAATTGCATTGAACATGTAGATTGTTTTTGGTAGAATAGCAATTTTTACTATGTTGATTCTTCCCATCCATGAATATGGGAGATCTTTCCATCTTCTGTTATATTCTTTGATTTCTTTCTTCAGTGCTTTGTAGTTTTCCTCATTGAGGTCATTTACCTCCTTTGCTAAGTTTATTCCTACACATTCAATTTTTTTTTAGGTTTTGTAAATGGAATTGTTGTCCTAAATCCATTTTAATATGCGACTGATTTCTGTAAGTTTATTTTGAATCCTGCTGTTGTGCTGAAATTTTTCATATTCTGTAGACGTTTTTTGGTGGAGCATTTCAGGTCTGTTAGGTATGAGATGATGTCATCTATGAATAGGGATACTTTAACTACTTCTTTACCTATTTGTATTCCTTTATTAGTTCTTGCCTTACTGCTCTGGCTAGAAATAGGAGTGGGGAGAGTGGGCACCATTGTCTCATTCCTGACATGAGGGAAAATGGTTTCAGGTTTTCATGGGTAAGTATGATCTTAGCTATAGGTTAGCCTTTATTATGTTGAAGTATATTCCTTCTATTCTAGTTTCATCAGAGCTTTTATCATGAAATGATGTTGAATATTATTGAAGGCTTTTTCTGCTTCTGTTGAAATGATCAAGTGGTTTTCCTCTTTGCTTCTGTTAATGTACTGTATTATATTTAATGATTTCTGTATTTCGACCATCCTAGCATCCCTGTGAAAAAGCCAACTTGGTGATGGTGTATAATATTTCCAATATGTTTTTAGATTAGATTTGCCATTATTTTATTGTTTTTTGTTTTTTGTTTTTATTGTTTTATTATTCATATGTGCATACAAACTTGGGTCACTACTCCCCCTGTCCCCATACCCCCTCCCTTACAACCCACTCTGCCCCCTTCTTCTCCCCCCTACCTCCTCAATACCCAGCAGAAACTACTTTGCCCTTATTTCTAATTTTGTTGTAGAGAGAGTATAAGCCATAATAGGAAGGAATGAGGGTTTTTGCTGGTTGAGATAAGGATAGCTGTACAGGGAATTGATCACATTAATTTCCTGTGCTTGTGTGTAACCTTCTAAGTTAATTCTTTTTGATCTAACCTTTTCCCTAGTTCCTGGTCCCCTTTTCCTATTGGTCTCAGTTGCTTTTAAGGTATCTGCTTTAGCTTTTCTGTGTTAAGGGCAACAAATGCTAGCTATTTTTTTAGGTGTCTTACCGATCCTCACTCCTCCTTCTGTGCTCTCGCTTTTATCATGTGCTCAAATTGCAATCCCCTTGTTGTGTTTGCCCTTGATCTAATGTCCACATATGAGGGAGAACATGATTTTTGGTCCTTTGGGGCAGGCTAACCTCACTCAGAATGATGTTCTCCAATTCATCCAATTACCAGTGAATGATAACATTTTGTTCTCCTTCATGGCTGCATAAAATTTCATTGTGTATAGATACCACATTTTCTTAATCCGTTCGTTGGTGGTGGGGCATCTTGGCTGTTTCCATAACTTGGCTATTGTGAATAGTGTCACAATAAACATGGGTGTGCAGATGCTTCTGGAGTAACCTGTGTCACAGTCTTTTGGGTATATCCCCAAGAGTGGTATTGCTGGATCAAATGATAGATCAATTTCTAGCTTTTTAAGTAGCCTCCAAATTTTTTTCCAGAGTGGTTGTACTAGTTTACATTCCCACCAACAGTGTAAGAGGGTTCCTTTTTCCCCGCATCCTCACCAACACCTGTTGTTGGTGGTGTTGCTAATGATGGCTATTCTAACAGTGAAGAGGTAGAATCTTAGTGTGGTTTTAATTTGCATTTCCTTTATTGCTAGAGATGGTGAGCATTTTTTCATGTGTTTTTTGGCCATTTGAATTTCTGCGTTTGAGAAAGTTCTGTTTAGTTCACTTCTCCATTTCTTTATTGCTTCATTAGTTTTGGGAGAGAATTTAGTTTTTTAAGTTCCCTATATATTCTGGTTATCAGTCTTTTGTCTGATGTGTAGCTGGCAAATATTTTCTCCCACTCTCTGGGTGTTCTCTTTAGTTTAGAGATCATTTGTTTTGATGAACAGAAGCTTTTTAGCTTTATGAGGTCCCATTTATCTATGCTGTCTCTTAATTGCTGTGCTGCTGGTGTTTCGTTGAGAAAGTTCTTACCTATACCTACTAAGTCCAGAATATTTCCTACTCTTTCCTGTATCAACGTTAGAGTTTGTGGTCTGATATTAAGATCCTTGATCAATGTTGAGTTAATCTTGGTATAGGGTGATATACATGGATCTAGTTTCAGTTTTTTGCAGACTGCTAACCAGTTTTCCCAGCAGCTTTTGTTAAAGAGGCTGCTATTTCTCCATCGTATATTTTTAGCTCCTTTGTCAAATACAAGTTGATTATAGTTTTTTGGCTTCATATCTGGATCTTCTATTCTGTTCCACTGGTCTTCATGTCTGTTTTTGTGCCAGTACCATGCTGTTTTTATTGTTATTGCTTTGTAATATAGTTTGAAGTCAGGTATTGCGATACCTCCAGCAATGTTCTTTTGACTGGGTATTGCCTTTGCTATTCGTGGCCTCTTGTGCTTCCATATAAATTTCATGGTAGATTTTTTGATTTCTTTAATGAACGTCATTGGAATTTTGATGGGAATTGCATTAAACATGTAGATTACTTTTGGGAGTATCAACATTTTTACTATGTTGATTCTACCAATCCAGAGCATGGGAGATCTCTCCACTCTCTATAGTCTTCCTCAATCTCTTTCTTCAGAAGTGTATAGTTTTCCTTGTAGAGGTCTTTCACATCTTTTGTTAGGTTTACACCTAGGTATTTGATTTTTTTTTGAGGGTATTGTAAATGGAATTGTTTTCATACATTCTTTTTCAGTTTGCTCATTGTTAAGTGTATAGAAATTCTAATGAGTTTTTTATGTTGATTTTATATCCTGCTACCGTGGTATAGCTAGTGATGATGTCTAGAAGCTTCTGAGTAGAGTTTTTTGGGTCTTTCAGGTATAGGATCATGTCGTCTGCAAATAGGGATATTTTGACAGTTTCTTTACCTATGTGTATTCCTTTTATTCCTTCTTCTTGCCCAGTTGCTCTGGCTAGGAATTCCAGTACTATGTTGAATAGGAGTGGAGATAGTGGGCATCCTTGTCTGGTTCCTGATTTTAGAGGGAATGGTTTCAGTTTTTCTCTGTTAAGTATAATGCTGGCTGTAGGTTTGTCATATATATCTTTAATAATGTTGAGGAACTTTCCTTCTATTCCTAGTTTTCTTAGAGCTTTTATCATGAAATGATGTTGGATCTTATCAAAGGCTTTTTCTGCATCAATTGAGATGATCAAGTGGTTTTTGTCATGCTTCTGTTAATGTGGTTTATTATGTTTATTGATTTTCATATGTTGAACCACCCCTGCATCCCTGGGATGAAGCCTACTTGGTCGTGGTGAATAATCTTTTTGATGTGTTGCTGAATTCAGTTTGCCATTATTTTGTTGAGGATTTTTGCATCAATGTTCATTAAAGAGATTGGCCTATAGTTCTCCTTTTTGGAGGTGTCTTTGCCTGGTTTTGGGATAAGTGTAATAATGGCTCATAAAATGTGTTTGGCAGTTTTCCTTCCCTTTCTATTTAGTGGAACAGTTTAAGGAGGGTTGGTATCAGTTCTTCTTTAAAGGTCTGATAGAATTCAGCAGAGAATCCATCAGGTCCTGGACTTTTCTTTTTGGGGAGACTCTTGATTGCTGCTTCAATTTCATTTTGTGTTATAGGTCTATTCAGGTGATTAATTTCCTCTTGGTTCAGTTTTGGATGATCATATGTATCTAGAAATCTGTCCATTTCTTTCAGATTTTCAAATTCATTTGAATATAGGTCTTGAAGTAGTCTCTGATGATTTCCTGGACTTCCATGGTGTTTGTTGTTATCTCCCCTTCTGCATTCCTGATTCTACTAATTTGAGTTTTTTCTCTCTTCATTTTAGTCAGGTTTGCCAAGGGTCTTTATTTTTTCAAAGACCCAATTTTTTGTTTCATTAATTCTTTGTAATTTTTTTTGGATTCTATTTCATTGATTTCAGCTCTCATTTTTATTATTTCTCACCTTCTATTTGTTTTGGGATTTGCTGGTTCTTGTTTTTCTGGGAGTTTGAGATATATCATTAGGTCATTGATTTGGGATCTTTCAGTCTTTTAAATATATGCACTCATGGCTATAAACTTTCCTGTCAGGACTGCCTTTGCTGTGTCACATATGTTCCGGTAGGGTGTGTTTTCATTTTCATTGACTTCCAGGAACTTTTTAATTTCCTCTTTTATTTCATCAATGATCCATTGTTAATTAAGTAATGAGTTATTTAGTTTCCAGCTGTTTGCTTGTTTTCTGTCTTTACTTTTGTTGTTGAGTTCTACTTTTACTGCATTGTGATCAGATAGTATGCACAGTATAATTTCTATTTTCTTATATTTGCTGAGACTTGCTTTTTGCCCTAGGATATGATCTAATTTGGAGAAGGTTCCATGGGCTGCTGAGACAAATGTATATTTTGTAGAAGTTGTATGAAATGTTCTGTAGACATCAACTAGGTCCATTTGATCTATTGTATATTTTAGATCTAGGATTTCTTTACTGATTTTTTGTTTGGATGATCTATCTATTGATGATAATGGGGTGCTAAGTCTCCCACAACCACTGTGTTGGCATTAATATATGCTTTTAGGTCTTTTTGGGTATGTTTGATGAAATTGGGTACATTGACAATGGGTGCATACATGTTGATGATTATTATTTCCTTTTGGTCTATTTCCCCTTTTATTGGTATGGAATGTCCTTCTATATCTCATTTGATCAATGTAGGTTTGAAGTCTACTTTGTCAGTGTAAGTATTGCTACTCCTGCCTGTTTTCTGGGGCCATTGTCTTGGTAAATCTTCTTCTAGCCTTTCATCCTATGCCTATGCTTATTTCTGTCAGTGAGATGGGTCTCCTGTAAGCAAGAAATTGTTGGATCTTCCCTTTTAATCCATTTCCTCAAACGGTGCCTTTTGATGGGTGAATTAATTCCATTAATATTAAGTGTTAGTACTGATAAGCATGTGGTGATTCCTGTCATTTAGTTGTCTTAGTTGTTTGAAGGTTTGATTGTGTGTACCTAAATTGAAGTTACTCTCTACTGTCTTGCTTTTTCTTATCCTGTGGTTTGGTGCTGCCTGTTTTTTCATGGTTAAGTTGGGTTTCACTTTCTGTGTGCAGAATCCCTTGAAGAATCTTTGGTAGTGGTGGCTTTGTGGTCACATATTGTTTTAGTTTCTGCTTATAATGGAAGGCTTTTATTGCTCCATCTATTTTGAATGATAGTTTTGCTGGGTAGAGTATCCTGGGGTTGAAGTTATTTTCATTCAGTGCCCAGAAGATCTCACCCCATGCTCTTCTTGCTTTTAATGTTTCTGTTGAGAAGTCTGCTGTGATTTTGATGGGTTTACCTTTGTATGTTACTTGTTTTTTCTCTCTTACAGCCTTCAATATTCTTTCCCTAGTTTCTGAACTTGTTGTTTTAATGATGATATGTCATGGGGTAGTTCTATTTTGATCTGGTCTGTTTGGTGTCCTGGAGGCCTCTTGCATCTGTATGGGAAAATCTTACTCTAGATTTGGGAAATTTTCCATTATTATTTTGTTGAATATATTATGCATTCCTATCACTTGCACCTCTTCTCCTTCTTCAATGCCCATGATTCTCAAGTTTGGTTTTTTGATGGAGTCAGTGAGTTCTTGCATTTTCTTTTCACAGGTCTTGAGTTGTTTAATTAATAGTTCTTTAATTACCATTTCATCTTCAAGTTCTGAGATTCTGTCTTCTGTTTGTTCTATTCTGCTGGATTGGCCTTCCGTTTTGTTTTGCAGGTCTGTTTCATTCTTTTTTGTGGTGTTTTCCATATCCTGTGTGGATTTTTCTTTTATGTTGTGTATTTTTATCCTGAGTTCATTTATCTGTTTATTCATCGTGTTCTCTGTTTTACTTCGTTGTTTATACAGTGCTTCTATGCTTTCCTTTATTTCTTCTGTTGCTTTTTCAAGTTCTCTATTTTTTTGTCTTGGAATTTCTTGAGTGTCTCCTATACATTTTGGTTGACCCTATCCAATATTATCTCTATAAAATTCTCATTGAGTACCTGCAGTATGACTTCTGTTAAATTATTCTTGTGGGCTTCATTGGGTCCTTTGGCATAGTTTATATTCATTTTGTTGGAGTCTGGATCTGAGTATCTGTTTTCTTCTTTCCCCTCTGGTTCCTGTACCAATTTTTCGTTGGGGGGGAACTGGTTTCCCTGTTTTTTTCTGTATTCCCAGCATTGTCCTTTGTGTTGTTACTGTCCCTGTACTGTGTGCGATTAAGTATTTTCTATCTTGTAATAATAACAATGGTGATATTTAGAATGGAAGGGTGAGCAGAGATGGAAAGCAAGAAGATAAAGAAAAGGGAAAAACAAATAAACAGACAAGTAGGAGAAAACAGAACAAGATATCAGACAAGAAAGTTTCAAAGGTATAAACAGGGAGCATTAGTGTACTAATCGACAGTAAGCTGAACAGGCATTAGAGAGACAGAGAGAAGATTGAAAATAAAAAATAAAAAAAGGATAAGAATAAAATTAAAAATAAGTAAATGAAAGAAATATATATATATATATATAAAATAGAAAATTAAAAAAAAAACCAAGAAACCAAAAAACAAAAAAACCTCCAAGTTCAAATGCAATGAAGTTTCAGTCTTAATAATTTGGGTGTCCATCACAGTCTCCAGTCCTGGAGATGGTGCCTCAGATGTTGTTCTGTAGTTGTCTCATCAAAGGGACACATAACATAGAACAAAACTACACACACACACACACACACACACACACACAAACCCCACCAAACTCCCACGTTCAAATGCAGTACATTTTCAGTACGTTGTTCAGTATGCAGGTGCAATTCGGTTGTTCTCTCATCAAAGGTAGGGATAAAAAGAGAAAAAAGAATAAAAGAGTCTGGAGACAGTTCTGAGAATGGTATCTGTGGCTGTCTGCTGCTGTCATCCTGCTGTTGCTGGAGGCATTATTTATGCAGATCTCTGGGGTGAACTTAGCACTCACCTGGCCCTGCAGGCTTTGTTTACTCAGAGTTCTCCTGTGAGTGAGCCTCTGCTACAAGCTTTCCCCTTTCTAAGCACACTGGGGAAGGTGACTCTACACCTGCATTCTCAGGCCTGTGTGTTTGTTTACAGTTCGTGTGGGAAGTGGGTCTTTCCCCTTCTCCTGTGGAGTTTTCCTCCCACCACCACTTTTACAAGCTTTCCTGCTCCTGATTACTGGGAGGTGCTACTGCTCCTGCCAGCTACCATGTTGTTTACAGTTCATGTGGGAAGTGGGTCTTTCCTCCTCTCTTGTGGAGTTTTCCTCCCTCTGCCACTCTCACAAGCTTTCCCATTCCCAGTTGCTGGGCACACTCCCCCCTCCCTCCAGAGCCTCTCCAGCCCACCTGGCTTGTTTATTTACAGTCCCGGGAAGGATTCCTTTCCCCCAATCTTTGGTGCTCAGTATGCCACACCCTCTTTTCCATGTGTCTTTATTGTTCTTATTGCTTATTACTCAGTTTTTCTTTTTTCCCACAGGTGGAGGTTGGTCTGTCCAAGGGGCTATGCTGCTCTGGCCCAGGCTTGTCGGTGGGAGTACCATGGTACCGTGAAACTCACATTGTCCACGTCTTCCCAAGCCATCTGGGTGTGGGCGACTGGCGGCCTGTGGACCCTCCTTGTTTCTCTGTTTAATGTAAAGTGGAGATTCTCTGTGCTGGCTGGAGGTGTGGAGGGGTCAACGTTTTGCCTCTTCTCAGTGATTTTGCCTGCAAAGTGTGTCTCCAGCATCTCTCCAAGATTTCACTATAGGAGGCTCACTTTCTGCTTCTGCCCTCTAGCCACCATCTTGGAATCCTCCTATTTTATTGATTTTTGAATCAATGCTCATAAAGGAGATCGGCCTGTAGTTTTCCTTTTGTATGTGACCTTCACCAGTTTTGTGGTGAGTATATTCCTCACTTTTTAAAATGAATTAGTCAGTGTTCCTTCTCTTTCTGTCTTTACTTCATATGTCTAAACTATAGCAGTGCCAAATAGAAAAATGCTTAGACATGATACATGAAAAGGAATAAAATCTATTAGAACTAAAAAATTAATGGGACCAAAGAGGCATGATTTACAATTCTACATCATTGATTTCACAGTAGATTATATTAAAGAGACAAAAACATGTGGCCTAGCTCCTGATGTTGGCCTGTATTGGAGAGGACCTTCCAAAGTACATTCTTGTTCTCCCCATTCCTCAAACTGTAGACAAAGGGGTTCAGCATGGGTGAACCCATGTTGTACATCACTGAGGCTACCATAACATTCCTATTAGCATGTGAGACAAGTGAACTGAAGTATGCTCCCAAGGCTGTTCCATAAAATACACATACAACTGACAAGTGAAAACCACAGTAGAGAAAGCTTTGTATTTCCCACATGATAATGGGACCTCAGAATAAAGGAAATTATTAGTATATAAGAATAAAGAATCCTGAGACTGGAACACCACCAAAGATTGCACCATAAGATAGATTAATATGTTATTAGTAGAGATATAGTCACAGGCAATTTTAAGGAGTTGAGGTGGGTCACAGTAGAAATTAGAGATTTCAGTAACTGGGCAGAAAGTACCTTGTGATACTATTAAGCAGTGCAGCTGGGAGTCCAAAGGACTGATGGAAAACAAAACCAGGACCAATAAGCCACACAGGCAGGGGTTCATGGTGACTGGGTATTGTAAAGGGTAACAAATGGCCACCAAGCAATCATAGGACATTTCAGAGAACAGTAGACTGTCCAAACATTGAAAAAGGAAAAAAACTCAGAGCAACTGAGTTAGGCAGCCTGCATAAGTGATGCATTTGTTATGTTTCTGGATGTTCGCCAGCCCATTGGGGATTGTACAACTGCTGAATCCAATGTCAGTCAAGGACAGGTTGTAGCAAAAGCAGTACATGGGGTTGTGCAGGTGTGAGTCAGAGCTGATAGCCAAGATGATGAGCAGATTGCTGATCACTGAGACCAAATACATAACCACAAATAGCACAAAGAAGAGGTGCTGCTGTTCTGTATCATCAGAGAATCTCAAGTATTGCAATTCCAAGATTCTGTTAAATTTTTGGGTTCCATGTACCAAAACACCTTTAGAAAAAAGAAGAGAAAGTTAAAATAAATGAAGCAGCCTAGAGGCAACCATCTCTGTACCTTTATTTTGGATTCAAGCACCTCAAATGAGTTATCATACTTGAGCATTTCAATGGTTTGAACAGGGTTTAAATATGTCCTGAAAAGGTTTTTGTGTTGGGGGCTTTATCTTCTTTCTGATGGTGTAAATTGTTTACAAAATGGAGTCTATGTCTGAGGTATAACTCAGTGGAAGGTAACTTGTCTAACATGCCTGAGGCCCTGGATTCTGTCCACAGGACTTTAAGCAGGAAGGAAGGGAAGGAGAAAGAGAGGAAGGAAGACTGTGGTTGGTTGTCTCTCTAGATGGATCCCTCTGTGCTTCAGATAGCATCTTGTAGAACATCAATGAAGGCAAACTCCTTTATAAATGAGATGGTAGGGATACTATCAGCAGTCTGTGTGTGAGCCCCAACCACTACTGCCTCCATGCTGCCACAGGCCCTAGCAACACGATCTGGGACTTGGAGGGTGAGTTCACTGTAGATGAACTGAAGCAAGAAGTCAGCACTACCAGCAAGGCAGGGCCACCCCAAATGCACCTCTGTGGCTTGATCTGGTGATGATCAAACTCATAGCTATGCAGGCAACCTGGTGAGAATGTGGCAGATTATGATTGGCACTATTGATCCACTTGGTTCATCCTCCTGAGTTGCTGATGTGAGAGGCATGGGTTACTTCACTTGGCATGAATCACGATTGAAGTTACAAGTTTATTGATGAACTTCAATCACAAGAATGGCTTAATGTACTTTTTTTTTACTATGACTCTCTTTTGCTTTCCCTCCTAGCTCAAGTTCCATAGAAAAGTTCCACTTTTACAAAAACATTCAATATATAAATGTATATATGATTCTATTTGTTTTTGTATACATTTACCTTTGGGAGAAATCTCTTGCAATTGATTTAAGTGGGGCAGGGAATGGTTAAGATGGCAAGGTAATAGGGGTAATGTAAGGAATATACGTTCTAATTCTATTTAGAATTGTCAGAATGAACATCCCTGTACAATGAATGAAAATGAAAAAATGGAATGTTTAATGATCATTCATTCTATTACACCACAGAAAAAAAAGAAAAACAATCATACCACAGGGATCTTCTTCCTGGAGTGACTGAAAATCATATACTATATGTGTGACCATGTACCCCCACCCAGAACAAAACTGAAAAGTAAATAAATAAATAAAATGTGGTGAGATCCTGCAACAAGATTTATTTCCATTTCTCATTTTGTCACTCTTTTAAACTTTTATGGCTATCATCATGATTTTTATTCTTGAATGTTATAAATTCTATTAAGTGGAAAATGACAGGTCCCATGGAACATCTGTGCTGTATATAGGAAGTAGTTCTAGGAACACAGCTGAAAGGAATAAAAACAGCTCATAAAGGCCCTCAAACGTCACTAGCATATTGCATACACTCTGTTTCTTCAAACCAAGGAAAATCCTACTCAATATTTTGCTTAACTTTTTTGTTTCTTTCTTTCTTTTTTTGTTAAATTCATAATTAGTAACCATGTGCTGGCCTGAAACTCATTATATAGCTCAAGCTGCTCTCAGCTTGCCATCCACCTTCTCAGCTACCAAATTAATACAATAACAGGCATAACCCAGCACACTCAGTTACCTCATACATGGTGTGCCTTATAGCTTCCAGTGATCCAAGCAAGGTACAAGATCTGGGAATCAAAAATTAAATAAACAAATTATTTACCTGCAGGCATTGAGAAAATACATCTAAGCTGAGTGTGGAAGTGCAGGCCACAATTCCAGCACTTGGAAAGGTGTTTCAGGAGGATCAGGTGTTCAAAGACAGCCAAGGTTACATAACAGAACTGAAAATTAAAAACAAAGAGTTCTTTTTATCAGGTGTTGGGGTACATGGCTAGAATTCCAGTACTAAAGAAGATGAGGAAAGATGATTGTGAGTTCAAGGCCAATCTGGGTTACATAATGAGACTGTCTCAAAACACAAAGTGAAGAAAAAATTAGCAACAAAAGAATCTAATTCAGTAAGGACAAAAATAATGTTGTCTGAGATGGGAATGCAGCTAGAGGTAGAGGTCTTGACTAGATACAGATGTAAGTTTGTTCTCCATCACTTCAAATAATAACAATCTTGATAATCATCACAATAAAATTAAATGGACTTTCAGTAACCTGGGGAAATGTAAAGCTTCAGATGATAGGATATTTTAGTTGAAGGATATGGTACCTAGTCATTTTAATATTATAAGGACAATAATGCCTAAAATTTACCTTCTCCCCCTGTAGATATCTATCACCTGTTCAGTCATATATTCCACTTCATGATTTTCAGTTTATCTGTGATAGAGTTTTATCAACTGGAGACAATTCAGGTGGCAACACAAGGCTCCATCATACTAAGAACTTTCCCAGTGTCACACAGGTAAATAAGAACACATAAGAATCAGAATTAAAATTTCAGTCTCTAAGGTCCAGGCAGGAACATGTTTACTGCTTTTCCTCATTTCATAAGATTGAAGTGGAATAGTAAATATTTATTTCAAATATGCTAAGGCATTTCCTTGACAATTTTTCTGTTCACAGGATAGCAATAGAACTCAGCACCATGCATTTATGTCCTCCTTAGATGTAGAGAAGGGATAAATTACAAGGATGGAGGTTCAGTAGGCAGCAGAGGCAAAATCTTGCAACATGGGCCAGAGTCACATGTGCCTGGAATTATCATGTGTCAACACCTTCTATTACAACTCCCATAATTTCAATTTTTTTTGCTGTAGCTGATGCAGTAAGACCACCTACTGCTCTGTACTGTGATCTGTTAGAAACATAAAGAGAAGAGCACACTGGTCAGGAGCCACTATCTGGGGTAAAATGAAAGAGAAATGTGAAGTTCAGTTGGCAGGAGAGAAAACAGGTGCCCTGTGTATAGAGTCTCACTGTCGAGATTCAAACCTCTATTTATCCCATTATATGTCAGGATATAGGAAAAATTACATTGAAATTCTCACATCATTATCATCATCACCATAACATTCATGAATACTTAGGAGACAGGTTAAAAGCAACAATTTCCTGCTAGTGTGGAAGAGATGCCTACAAAACCTTGAGGCAGTCTGCGAAGAAAACTAATAGTACATCAACCTAACAAAAAACATCAGTGTCATACACCTCTGAGCTAAAACTTTGCATTCTTGCTTCCTCCTATATGACTTCCCAACTGTCCTGTTCTTCATCATGATGCAGTTGCTTCCTCAAGTCCCTCCTGCATCCTGTGTCCCTCTTAGCCTTACTGGATGCAGTGTATCATTGCTGGGACATGACCAATGGTGAGTGAGCTGCTTTCCTTCTCCTGCTTCATAGACGATGATGGCCCCACATTCTGTCCCCAGAACTGGCAGGAACAAAGAATCAGAAATGAGCCTCCTCATGCAATTAATTCATCTTGGAAACAGAGATACAGATAAATTCCACCTGGCTGGATCTGGCAAACTGTTGCAGGAATGGTACAGAAAGCATGACTGACCAGCGAGAATAAGACTCAAACCTAGGTGGCTGGAGGAAAGGAAGGCTTATTATGCAAGTGGGCAGCATCTGGATATCTCCAAAACGGTTTAGGTTTTTATACTGAAAAAAGCAGCAGCAAGCAAACAGGGAGTGCAAAAGCAGACTTAGCAGTTAGCTGTTCAAGGTTACAATATATCATGTCAGCACAGCTGTGGATGAAGGCCATCAGCAGTTTCTAATGAGATAGCTGGATGCAGGGGCCCCAGCTAAGGGGAAGGGCTTTACTCATCTTTGATATTTTTTTCCCAGCTTTGATCTTTCTCTGGGTTTCCTTATCATTCTCTCCTCTTCTCCATCATAATCCCTATGACCGTTTTGGGTAAGTCATTTAGGGGAAGTCTTTAGTACTGTCTCACTAGCTGTAATTATTATCATTATTATTAATTTATTCACATGTGCATACATTGTTTGAGTCACTTCTCCCCCCACCCCCCTCTCCAATCCTCCTCCCATCAATTCCAGGCAGAACCTGCTCTACCCTTATCTCTAATTTTGTTGAAGAGAAGACATAAGCATAATAAGGAAGACAAAATGTTTTTGCTAGTTGAGTTAAGGATAGCTATACAGAGAGATTCCTAGTATTTCTTTCACTAATTGTAATTTAACAACATTTATTCAGTTGTGAATGAACCTGGCAAGGAGGTTTATCATATAAGGCCCTAGGAGCAGTGGTAAAAGTTACACAGTGAGTGGGCTTGTTAAGGGGGTTAGCAATGGGGCCCAGTTTTATCCTGTGAAAGACTGTCTAGAATCTCCTCAAAGGAGTAGAGGGGTTCCCCCTCCTCTTCTAGCAAATACGTATCACCAGGTTACTTTGGGAAAGTTGGCATGAGGCATTGCCATTTGAAAAGGGAACTCAGGATAGAAACAACCAAAAACAATATCACATCCTGTTAGTAGGAGAGAAAGATTGTCAGAAAGAGCCTCTTGATTTAGGCTCTGTCCTGCAGGGGCAGTTACTGTTATTGTTACTGACAAAAACAAGGTTATAATACCAAAAGAGAAATAAGTAAGGGATGGCAGAACTTAAACATCACCATAGAAAATTGTCCATGAGAAACAACCATCTATTAACTGTATGTCCAGTTGACTCCTCAAGCTTTTGTTGTATGTAAACTAGTCAGCTTCCGGCTTGTGACTATGGCAAGGTTGAAGGTCTCCTCCTCAAGGTCAGTTTGAGTAGATGCTGGAATCCTGGTTTGGGGCAGAGTCCCTATTTGAGGTTGTGTTGGGTGCAGCACTGGCAAGCCTTGTTGGCCAACTGAGTTAGAGTCATCAATTGAGGAATGATCATATATGTTTGTAACAGTTCATGTAGATTGGTTTTTTGCAAATGTGTGATGTTCTGTCATCACTCTGGTTTTCTATGGAGGTCATTGGACGCAGTTTTAAAGGACTCTCTCTCCAGCCCCTCCTTCTTGGATTTTTCTGTCATGGTGACCAGGGCCAAGAACTCTTGGGGACTATTTCCTTTACCCAGGTTCTCCTGGGTGGACAACTTCTTAATGAGCTCTTGGTAGCAGCCTGAAGTGCAGCATACAGAGGCCTCTGGTCTTCGTCCATTGTCAGGTCCTCTGCATGGATCTCTTCTATCATGGTACCCAAGCCATTATCTGAAGAGTCTCCAGACTCATACATCATAGGCTGTACTCCCTGGCTCCTCTTTTTGTATTTTGGGGTCACCCTATGGCCTCTGGCTCTGTGGTTGTCTCCCTTCCTGGCTTTTTGTCCTGGCCCCTGGACCTGGCTTTTTGTGTTTTCACAGGATTGGCTGAACATTTTATTTAGCAGCAGTTTCCTCAGCTGCTTTAGGAACTGTGTGTCCTGTGTTCCGGTCTTACACAGAATCCTCCATATTCCATCCTTGCTGAAGATCTCCCTGGGGATGTCTGCTAAATCCACGTCCTACACAAACTCTACTACAGTGGCCTTGGCCTTCTTTTGCTCATGACACTCACCACCAGAATCCTGAATTAACCCAGTGGCAGCAAGGTTGGCTGTAGGATGACTTCAATGTCCACTGGTTTTAGTTCCTGCAGGATCCCATTGCCCAGCTCACTGAGCAGGGGCAATGAACCAGGCTGGAAGAGCTCCACAGAGAAAGCATCCAGGCAGTTGCCAGTGAGGCTGAGGCTCTGTAGGCTCAGACCCGATCCTAATATGTTGTACCACAGCTTGAGGTTGTGCAGCTACAGCAGAAAGCAATATGTCTCTGGAGTCATGACTCAAGAGGTAGAGTGATTGCCTAGAAAGAGAAAGGCTTGAGTTCAAGCCCCAGCTCCCTGAAAAAGGAAGGCAATATCTGAACTGGATATCAATAACTACAATGTATTTTTCATGTAATTTGTAGAGAACTGGTTCTTCTATTCAAAGAATCTGATACAATTTCCTCTTTCTCAGTTATGATGTATGTCTCTAGGGAGAACTTCCAACTCTTCCTGCTTTAGCCCTGTGTTGGGGTTAGGGTTTATGTTCTAGAGATGTATGACTTTCATTATTTTGAATGATGTTGCAGGTATTCATTTTCTGTCATATTGATGTGTGTTGCTTCTTTAAGCAACTACTTTGTCTTTATCTGAAAGGTTGACAGTGTGCTTTAATAATTAAGTTAATCTCACAGATTTCTGACTCATAAATGCATATCAGGTGGGCTTGGGATGTAACTCAGTGATAGAATGTCTTCCTAACATGTGAAAGACACTAAGTTAGGTTCTAAGAATGGAAAGAAGAGAAAGAAAAAGGAATCTCATCTGACAAAATGTAGACAAAGATTTCAATAGTTATCTCAAGGCTTTCATATATGGGAATCTGATTCCAAACTATCTCACAATGCTATTGGATGGATTCAGTCCCTTGAGGTAATAAAATTCCTTTGCTGAGTATTTCACCCTGTGAATCTTAGAGGAATATTCTAATAGCTTTTAGAATTATGCTCACTGGAAGGGAGTGACTAGGTTCAGTACACACTCAGTGATATCAGAATATTCCCAAACATGGAGACAGTAGGCAAGAATCATAGGAGGATCCTTAAAGTAGTTTATCACACAGTCTGAGCTCTCTCAAAGTCCACAAGGACTTTTGGCTCTAAGAACAAATTCTAAGAAATGTCCTATTCAGCACTTTAATCACTTCACAGCACTATCTGATTACCAAACCTCCCTGGAGAGGAATTAGCACATGAAATAATTGGCCCTGTTTTTAGATCTTCTTAGACTCCAACTTTCTGTTCTTGACCTTCTCACCAGAAATCCCACTTGTTTCTCTTCTACCAACACATTTCCTCCATCAGTGTCAGGGCAAGTCAAAATCATTGTATGCCAGGACTCAAGTAAGTGTCCTCCTCAGACAGAAGAGTCCATTTCTCTTCAAGTGTACTTTTCTTAGATTCTTTTTTATTAGCATATAATATTGATACAGGTGATGCATTGTGATATCTATGTATGTGTTTACAACATATCTTAATTAGATTCACCCCTCCATCATTCTCCCCCTTTTCCTCTTCTTTGAACAATTTCAAGTTTTTATTACTCTATTTTTGTATATAAATACAAAATATATCTAGCATGTTCACCCTCATTCACACTTTCTACTACTACTCATTCCAGTAAAAGACCTATTTTACTTTGCTGTCCTTTATTTTTTTTTCAGTTTTTATGGTAATCCAAGGGAGTTTTGCCTGGGCATTTTAGACAAGTATATATTGTGCTTTAATCAGATTAACTGTCCCCATCACTTACTCATTCTCAAACACCCTGCTTCCCCACATTCTTTAGAATGTTAATGTTCAAACTCAAGATTTTATAGTACATGTCTTCAGCTAATGGAGTGAAATAAAGTGGTTTCTATATGAATTCTGTATTATTTCATCTGTGTATCTTACTTTAAATCCCTTCTCATTGAAGTTATCTTAGGAGTACAGAGATAGAGCTCTCATTCACTGCCATGAAGGAAACTTGGATACCAATTGACTTAGACAAGGATGATGAATGATAATATTTGTGTGCAACATGGCAGAGATTTTTTGGCATATGAAACAACAAAAAGACAGGAGTATAGATAAAGATTACAAAAGTAAAGCCAATTTTTCTAACATTTCAGAATGCTGAGGCAGTAGGGAAAATGTCATACTGGAAAGAAGCCATTTGGGTGGGGAAGAGGAATGAGATAGTAGGTCACTGGCAAACTGAGTTTAGAAAACCTGGCATAGCAAAATCTAAGATAGATATACTTGTGAGTGAGTTGTTTTGTGCTTTCTGCAGTTTCTCCACCCTTTGTGATCATCCTCTTTTTGTTGGAATTTGGGGTCACAGCACTGGGGTTTGGATCTAAGGACAAACATTTGCAAAGCAGGTTCTCTACCTCTTGAGCCATGTCTCCATCTTTTTCACTATGGATATTTTAGACACAGGGTCTTGCTTTTTGCCCAGTTCAGCCTGGACCATAACAGATGCAGAACACCATGCTCAGCTTTTGCTGTTCATACAGGTTCTCAACAACCATTTTATCCAAATTCACTTCAAACTGCTATTCTCCAGATCTTGATATCTCAAATAGCTAGGATTATAGGTGTAAGCTACAGATGCCCAGCTCTGTAGTGAGTATACTTGAAGAAATCAGAAAGATCAACATCATCTCCTATTTGCTTAATTGATAGTCAAATGTAAAATTTCTTATACCCTTGATATTTGTAAGTTGTTTAAGCACACCCATTTCCTGCAACCTGTAATTTTGCACAAAATGTTCAGCAGACATGAGTCTATACAATTTAACATTCATGTTAATGGAAATAAACTACACAGTTTTTCTATTAGGAGTTTTTTAGGACATTCTATGGAAGGGCTAGTAGACAAAAAACATAGGTATGTAGATTATTTTTTATATTTCTGCTATAGCTGTGAATAATTTATTAAATATCATGCAAAAGTGAAGAAGATTCAGGGGTCTGCCATTCATATTGCTTATAAGAGTTAATGTTTCAATATGTAATTATTCATCTTGATGACATTGCAGTGGCAATCTGTATTCATCACACACTTTTCAATTTTGAGTTTTGTTATTTTTCCCAAACTAGCAATATGTTCTACAAGATTCTCTTTAGTAACTGAGCACTGACAGTGAGGAGCAGCTTCCAGTCATCCATTTGAATACAGAGTAAAATATCAATATTCTTTAGTTTACTAGTGAACTGTGTTGGCAACCCATGATGTTCAGTAGATTAGACACATTAAATATATTTTTGAGTAACAATATTCCCTCAGGTTGAGTTCACCATGATATAAGGCTATTGTAAGTCAAAGATCATCTGTTAGACAAAGATGTTAAGTTTGTGCTCTGAACTTGTTCAAGGTCTGATTTACTAAGGTTAATTTTCAATGTCTTCTCTCAGACATGTAGTTTAATGCCAATGCTGAGTATTAAAGTTCATTGTCAAAGAAATTGGTCAGTGGTTTAGCTTAAGTCATTCAAGACTGAGTAAATCAAAGTAGTTATTGGCCATCTTTTCAAAGAGCCAAGATTACTGCCGTAGAACCTATATGCACAGGATTTGTGCTTGGTTGCAAGATAGAGATCAGAGAAAGACTGATTTTGAAAGCATAAAGGAAGTGTGGTTACACAGTGAAATCCTAATGAGACTTTTATTCCATAAAAGGAAGAGGTACCCTTACTGGAGGTTATGGCCCTTAGCAGTCCTTGCAAAATTAAAAAGAAGATAATGCAAAAATTGTAAATAATAAATTTGGAAACTTTATCTGTAGGGAAGTTATAGCCACACAGTAACTAGAAATAGAATATCACTAACATAAACCTCATGATACCTCAACCAATAAGTACCAGTACAACCCTCTTTGTTATATGAGAATACTTAGAAATCTTCCTGTTGCAGAATCTAATGAAAAAAAAACCATATTTCTCATGTTACCATTCAGCACACTATGAATCATGAGAAAAAAAATACAGGTAAACATAAAATGATATTTTAGCATAAGTAATTGGATAAATAGCTTTCAAAAGATGAAAGGCATAATCAAAAAAATACAGTAGTGTAAAATCATAACTGCAAGAAGTAGCATCACCACCATTGATTTAGTGGCATATGTAAAATTGAACTTATTAGAGGATAGTTAGCTTCACTGTCCATGATTGGAAGAACTGAAAAAAAAGTCTAATGGAAAAGATTACCCTCCACTGACTCAAAAGCACCAATCACTGTATGTAAGGATATTTGGAGAAGAACAAGAATTAATTAAGCACCATAAATGACCAGGTATAAAATGAGAAGGGAGAAGATGAATGGAGAACTACAACTAGGAATATAAAGAAAAGTCACATTGCCATATGCTAGAACCTATTGCTAGCTCTTTCACAAAATCTGCTGCTTTATGAGCTCTGAACACACTAAGATCTTCAGCACTTGATTATGAACCAAAATAACTTGAGATGTAGTAGACTTCTTTGAATGAAAAATGTAACAAGAATCAACATTTTTCTTGTGATGCTCTGAGTTCAATCCTGAGTATGATTTTTAAAAATCAAACTTCACAATGACCTCATGGCAGACCCACCTAAAGTACTTTTAATACATTCATGCTCCTGAAAAATCCCTGATGAACTAACACTGAATCTCTGGTATGGGGATCTGGCATGGGGATTCTTAAAACTCCCTGGATGATTCAAACATGAGGCCACTTTTGGAGAACAGTGACATTCAATGTTTCACATTACCTGCATTGATACATTTGATTATTGCACAAATTTTATGGATAGAACATATGGACTGTGAGAATTCAATGCATATTTCAAGGAGATGTGTGAATGTTTCCAGGATGACTTGGTCATCAATGACAGACACAGAAGAGATGGTAGGCATCACAGGATTTAATCATGGCATGGTTTTGATAGATGTGGAATCCCAGAATTTCTCCATATTTCTTTAAAGATTTTCCTCATTAGAATTCCACAAATGTGAAAAAATGTCTGAGATAATCAAATTAAAATGTGAAAAAGTTTTATTTCCATCAGTGGTGTTAGAAGTTTAAATCCATAGACACTTTGCCTAGTTATTTGGGTCCTGTAATGGCAGTGCACATCAATAACAGGGAATGTATGGAGCAGAAAGCCTGTGCACCTCATGATGGCTAAAAATCAAAGAGGGAGATACCTAGTTCTAGCAATTCCCTTTCACGGAACTCCAACAATAACCTAAATCCTCCAACAGGGCCCCAATTTCTAAGGGATAAACTACTTCCTAATAGTGCCACTGAACATAGACCAAGCCTTAAACATATGGGTGTTGTGGATATTGACTGTCCAAATTATATAAAGACACATGTCAAAATTGTTTTAAAACAAAGGAGATGGATAAGAAACAGTAACCGAGGAAGTGAACTTCATCAAAATACATTGGGTTCTTGCATGGAAATACCACAATAACACATTTGTGTAAAATTAATATATGCAACTAAAATGGTCTAAACTATACCATATCTAAATACAGCAATATTCATATATACAATATAAAATGGAATAAAATATATGAGAGCTAATTAATTACATGGACAAGTGGGAAATATTTCAAATTCTAGATCTTTGGTTTTCCAATTTTACTGCAAACACCAAAAAAAAAAATACAGCCAAGTTAATGATGTTAGGCTGCTCTGCTGAAAACACTCCAAAGGGCCTTCTTGATGTCCCTGTTCCTCAAACTGTAGACAAAGGGGTTCAGCACGGGTGTGACCATGGTGTACATCACTGAAGCCACCATAACTTTCCCAGGGGCATGTGAGACAACCGAGCTGAAGTATGCTCCAAGGGCTGTGCCATAAAATACACACACAAGTGACAGGTGAGAGCCACAGGTAGAGAAGGCTTTGTATTTCCAACTGATTGACGGTACGCTCAGAACAGAGGATATAATTCTTATATAAGAGTAAAGAATCCCTGACACTGGAACACCTCCAAAGATAGCACCAATAAGATAGATCACTATGTTATTTGTTGAGATATAATCACATGAAATCTTAAGGAATTGAGGACGATCACAGAAGAAATTAGGGATTTCTACATCGGTACAGAAGGTAAGTTGTGATACCATTAAGCAGTGTACCAGGGAGTCCAAAACACTAATAGAAAATGATATTAGTATTAACAGGCCACACTTACAGGGGCTCATGATGATGGGGTAGTGTCAAGGCTGAAAAATGGCCACCAGTTGGTCATAGGACATTACAGACAAGAGTAGACAGTCCAAACATCCAAAAAGGAAAAAAAAAGGACACCTGAGTTAAGCAGCCTATATAGGTGATGGATTTTCTGTGTGTCTGGAGGTTCATCAGCATTTTGGGAATTGTAGTACTACTGAAGCGAATATCAGCCAAAGACAGGTTAAAGAGAAAGAAGTACATGGGGGTATGGAGGTGTGAATCTGAGCTGATTGGCAGGATGATGAGCAGGTTCCCAAGCACTGTGATCACATACACTGCCAAGAATAGCCCAAAAAAGAGGGGCTGCAGTTCTGAATCATCAGAGAATCCCAGAAGTTGAAATTCCAAGATGCCTGTTAAATTCTGTGGCTTCATGTAGCTAGGACAACTTTTGTTGGAATAAATGCAACAACATAGAAGCAAACAGCTAAGTGTTTCAATTTTGGACTCAAGCACCTCAAATAAAGTATCAGACTTGAATATTGCAATGGTTTGGATGACATTTAACTATGTCCTCCAAAGAGTCATTCGGGTGTTCTACAGTCAGTTCAAAAGAATGGATAGTTTTAGTAATCGAATCCTGGCTGAGGTGCAGCTCAGTGGAAAATCAGTAGATAAACAATTCCCTCTGTTCTGTCCTCAGTATTTCAAGCAAGAAAATAAACACAGAGACAGGGATTGGAAGGAAGGAAAAAGGAAAGGAAGGGAGGGAAGGAGGGGGGGAGAAAGGAAGAAAATTGTCTAGTGGCAAGTCAATAAGTCAGTGAAGGTGGGCCTTTTGAAAAGATTGTGGAACCACTACCTCTATGTCTTCCTCTTCCAAGATGTCATTTCTTTCCTACTGCCATCTATCATGTGACCCTCATTGGAGCCAGTGATATACTGTTTCAAGTTGAGGACTTCAAAGTTGAGAGCTAAGTAAACTTCTTTTCTAAATAGAATTTGTCTGAATCTGGTATTTCATTATAGTAACAATGAACAGAATTTTGTGAGGATCATGTGCTTTTCAACATATCTCAGTTGTGTCAAACTGTTCTCATTCTTTCTTCATGGGATTCAATGCCATTTACTTGTTTCTGCATCGATCCATTCTAAAACGTCTAAGTCAAGGAATAGTAGAGGAACAAAGATGGTTTGAGATAGTAAATTCATAAACACAGTAAAATATATGCTCTCTACTATTGAAGGAAACATGAAATTATATTTCTTTTTCATCTCTTCTGAAGAAAAAAAATCATTCTTATTTAAGAACAAGAATCAAGAAATTTCCTGGACTTGCACTATGAATTCCTACCTTAAAAGAGCTGCAGTAGTTGGATTCTGAATTTGTGGCAAATATTGATAATCAAATATAATTCTTATATTCTAAATATTTCACAAATTTTCACCATGTTTTGTATGGCAGACCATCTTTATGAAGAGTAGTTCTTACTAAAATGTGTGGGAAATCCAGTAAATGTCTTTTCATAAGCAACAGAAACATATATTTAATAATCATGGGTTCCAAACTTGGATAAATATGTACATTTTAGTTAAATGCCAAAAAATCATAGAATACCACTCATCCTGAAGTTAGTACTAACTTACAAGGCACCAATGTTTAAGTAACAATTAGCTTTTAATGGTTCACTCCACTTATTTTTCTTTTTTACACTTTTTTCTTTTTTTTTTTTTTTTTTTTTTGCTTTTTGGTCATGCTGGAGATGGAACCCTGGGACTTGGGAGTGTTAGGCAAGCACTCAATCACTCAGCTCTGTCCCCAACCCTGCAGTGATATTTTCGATAGATGCTACAGAATCTCAAGGAAACATTGGAGGGTGAGTTCATGTTTTGCTTTTCTACTGTTGTTGTTTGCAGTGAATGGTAAAAACTACCTAAATGCATCATTTATCCCAAACATTTGTGGAGGGTTGGTTTTACATCAAGTGCAACCCTCTTGTGTACACTTGAATAATGCAGATTTAGTGTCTCCAAAGCCAGTGCCAGTTCTGCAATCTTCATTTGACCTTTCCTATGAGAGCTTCAGATCTTTTAAAACAATCCTTTCTTATTGGAGAATTACATTACCAGGAAGTCAGTTACTTAGGCATTTCAAAATCACCATTTTTCTTGTAAAGGAAAATATAATGTCATATTTTTATTTTCATAATACATATTTTCATTAATATGTAATAGTAATCATTATAATTTTTAAAGTTCACTTGAGTTAGAGAAGAATGCAAAAGAAAGAAACAGAATAACGCTGCAAACACATGAGTAGTTTTCTCATTTTTAAAATGGGTATGTTGATTGAAGTTACTGAAGAGTAACAGAATATGTCACCCAAAAATATGTCCCTTGACATAAAGAATAATTATATTAAACACAGTTAAGAAGAAACAGATTTAAAAACATTTCTATGATCCCACTATTTGTCTTAATGCAGACACAAACTTTTAAAGGTTTGGTTCTCATATTTCTATCTGGATTACTGGAAGACTAAATGCCTGTAAATAAATCTGGACATTTTTCTTTCAAATGATTCATCAGGGAGATCTATACTGTGAACCATGTTTTGACCAGTCTTTAAGGACTCAGTCCTCAGTCTCCACATAGATTATTCTTCCCTGCATTTGCCACCACTGCTAAAAGCCTAAAGATGTTTGCTATAGTCACTTTTAATTTTTTCATTTTTTATTAAAACGTTTTCTTTTTCTCCTGGTATTTTTGAGAGAGGGTCTCACAGTGGAGCTGACCTAAAATTCATAATCTTCCTACCAAGTGATGGCATTACAAGTGTGAACCACCAAGCTGGTTGCAATCCTAAATTTCAATTTGACTTAATTGTTACTGAGTGTTTCTGTGAAAATGTGTGAAGAAAAAACCCTATTTTTTGCAGTATTAGTGTATGAACTCAGAGTCTCACATTTGTCAAGTCCCTCAGAACCAAAATTAAATGATCTTCTACTACTTTTGTATATGGATTTTATTTTTGTGAATCTAATTTTCATAGTCCCATCTGAAAACCCTATATGGATTAGAGGAAAATTTTTCCATTGGTACCTAATCATATAGGGGTGCTATAACAGATTAAATGAAATAATAACAACAAAGAGATTACACAGTGGTTGTCAACATTAGCTTATCATTATAGCCACCTGCTAATCTTTTTGAACTTGCTGATGTACTGCACACATCCTACAACCAATTAAGTTAGAACTGTTACATGTAACTTGTAAAGACATACTAACATAGAGTCAGGGTAGAGAAACACATTCAAGAATTTTGAATTGAATGCTCTATGATTGTATTAACATTAATATCCACTAATACATGAAATGTATGATTAGGTAATAATACGTCCTCTACAACTTTTTTGAGGCAGAGTCTTAAAATGAATCCCAAGCTGGCCTCAAAATTGTGATACTCCTGACTTAGCCACCTGAGTGTTCAGATTACAGATATGTGCTGGCATGCCAATGTCAGAATCCCTACTTAATGTGTATAAATATTTTGCATCATTTTGTTGTCACTACATGATCCCTTTCCCCTGAAACTTAGCTTCTCAAAGACAAACACTCTAAAGAATTTAGTGGGAGGGGGAGTTTTGGTAATCTTTTCAACCATTAGAATTAATTAATATCCATGAAGAATTTTTATACAAAAATTACCAAATATTTCATCTGAAAATATTATTGCCTGAGAAGCCTTATTTGCACATATTGTATTCTACACCTTTCTGTGAATTATATATGACTCTTGTAAACACTTTGAATGATGCACAGTATTACCTAAAGAATAACTTTTATTCTATTTTTTCAATTTATGACAATGCTTCTAAGAAAATTTTTCTTCCACTCTAGTATTCACAAGTAAGAATCTCTATAAGGTATATTCATGAGACACGGTTTTCAGATTTTAAAAGTGATACATTGCATTCTATTATTAATTATATACATCTATTTCCCCAAAGAAAACACTTACATAATCAAAATTTGAAGATATTTTCAAAGTATACAATCAATAATATCCCTGAGTTCTGCCAAACAATGGGCTTTCCATAAGGTCTTTGTGAAATTTCCCATGTATAGAGAATGGGAAATTCCCAGCATAGAGAATACAGCAATATTCTCAGAGACAACCATAGAATTGACAATACTCATGGAAAGAATACGTATGGGACATAGTCGAGGTTTCACACTTACCACATATTTTCACAGATGTTTTCAGATTGTGTTTTTCTATGTAGCACAGGTTAGCCATGAATTTGGAAACCTGTCACATCAGCTTCCCAAGTACAGTGATCACAGGCATGGACTACTAACACAACTTGCATTTGCCATGTTTTGAAAAGCTGAATCACTATTGTGATGAGGTCTTGCTATGTTGTCAAGTCTGGTCTTACTTCTTGGGCCCAGTTGGTCATCCATCTTCAGTGTCTCCTGAGTAGCTAACAACAGAGAAATGTGTCAACTCACCCCCCCATCACAGTAGAATTTACAGGTGTGTTGATGAAATACAATAAAAATATATGAAAATCTTTCATTCCATTACATCACAGAGAAATAGAAAATCATCATGTTGCAGACCTACTTTATATCGAGTAAAAATTCTAAAATGTCTGAAAGACCATGCAATATGATGTATTCCCTTTTACTTTCTGCCTCTCTTTTAAAAAATTTTGAATATTACCACAATTTTTATACATGAAAATTGTAGGTTGGACTTGCATCACAAGAAAAAGGGAGAGCACATACAGGAGATACAGGAATAGGTAGAAAACACAAAATATGAAAGTGTTTGATGTCCTCACTCCAGAAGAGCTAATAAAGAAACCTTAAAATGACAGGTTGTCATGAGCAGGGGATCAGGGACCAACGTAAAGATCAGTTAGAGTTGAATCAACATGGGTCATAATACATGGATACATGAAAGCAATAGTAGGAATCTTTCTGTGTAGCTATCCTTAACACAACTATCAAAAATGCTTTGTCTTTTGGGTATATCCCCAAGAGTGGTATTACTGGATCAAATGGTAGATCTATGTCTAGCTTTTTAAGTAGCCTCCATATTTTTTTCCAGAGTGGTTGTACTAGTCTACATTCCCACCAACAGTTGGAACAACACCTGTTGTTGGTGGTGTTGCTGATGATGGCTATTCTAACAGTGGTGAGGTGGAATCTTAGCGTGGTTTTAATTTGCATTTCCTTTATTGCTAGAGATGGTGAGCATTTTTTCATGTCTTTTCTGGCCATTTGAATTTCTTCTTTTGAGAAAGTTCTGTTTAGTTCACTTGCCCATTTCTTTATTGGTTCATTAGTTTTGGGAGAATTTAGTTTTTTAAGTTCCCTATATATTCTGGTTATCAGTCCTTTGTCTGATGTATAGTTGGCAAATATTTTCTCCCACTCTGTGGGTGTTCTCTTCAGTTTAGAGACCATTTCTTTTGATGAACAGAAGCTTTTTAGCTTTATGAGGTCCCATTTATCTATGCTATCTCTTAGTTGCTGTGCTGCTGGGGTTTCATTGAGAAAGATCTTACCTATACCTACTAACTCCAGAGTATTTCCTACTCTTTCCTGTATCAACTTAAGAGTTTGGGGTCTGATATTAAGATCCTTCATACATTTTGAGTTAATCTTGGTATAGGGTGATATACATGGATCTAGTTTCAGTTTTTTGCAAACTGCTAACCAGTTTTCCCAGCAGTTTTTGTTGAAGAGGCTGCTATTTCTCCATACCCAAAAGACTGTGACACAGGTTACTCCAGAGGCACCTGTACACCCATGTTTATTGCGGCACTATTCACAATAGCCAAGTTATGGAAACAGCCAAGATGCCCCACCACTGACGAATGGATTAAGAAAATGTGGTATCTATACACAGTGGAATTTTCTGCAGCCATGAAGAGGAACGAAATGTTATCATTCTCTGGTAAATGGATGGAATTGGAGAGCATCATTCTGAGTGAGGTTAGCCTGGCACAAAAGACCAAAAATCATATGTTTTCCCTCATATGTGGACATTAGATCAAGGGTAAACACAACAAGGGGATTGGACTATGAGCACATGGTAAAAGCGAGAGCACACAAGGAAGGGGTGAGGATAGGTAAGACAACTAAAAAACTAGCTAGCATTTGTTGCCCTTAATGCAGAGAAACTACAGCAGATACCTTAAAAGCAACTGAGGCCAATAGGAAAAGGGGAACAGGTACTAGAGAAAAGGTTAGATCAAAAAGAATTAACCTAGAAGGTAACACCCACGCACAGGAAATCAATGTGAGTCTATGCCCTGTATAGCTATCCTTATCTCAACCAGCAAAAACCCTTGTCCCTTCCTGTTATTGCTTATACTCTCTCTACAACAAAATTAGAAATAAGGGCAAAATAGTTTCTACTGGGTATTGGGGGGGGAGCGGGAGGGGGTGGAGTGGGTGGTAAGGGAGGGGGTGGGGGCAGGGGTGGAGAAATGAACCAAGCCTTGTATACACATATGAATAATAAAAGAAAAAGGAAAAAAAATGCTTTGTCTTCCTTATTATGCATATGTCTTTTCTTCAACAAAATCAGTGATAAGGGCAGAACAGGACCTGCCTGAATCTGAGGTGGGGGTAAATGGAGGAGCGAGCTGGGTGGAGAAATGATCCAAACAATGTATGCACATGTGAATAAATGAACAAAAAATAAATAAACATAGAAAGGACAATGGTGAGTTCCATGAGAAATCTGTGCTATAGGTACTAGTTGGTTTGAGCTACAGAGGTAGAAAGAGTGAAAGCATAGTTGAGAAAATCTCAGTATATGAATGCCATATTTCATACAATCTCTTTCTTTGAATCAAGAAAGTCTCTAGTCAATATTTTGGTTGGTGTTTGTTCTTTTTTCCTTTTTTTCTGAGATAATCCCAATCTGTAACCCCAATCCGTAGGCTGCCCTTAACTCATTATGTACCCATCCTGGACTCAAACGTGTCATCTTTCTACCTTAGCTACTGAGCGCTGGGGTAATGATATATGCCACCACACTGGGCTCTTCCTAAATATCTCATAAATGTTCATGTTCTTTAGCCTCCATTAAACCAAGCAAGGTATAGGATCTTGGACATCAGAAATAAGTGAAAGCCAATTATTGACCTCCAGGTATTAAGAAAACATCTATGCTTTGTGCTGATGGCTCACAGCTGTAATCCTCGCTACTCAGGAGGCAGAGATCAGGAGGACTGAAGTTCTTAGCCAGCCTGGGTGAAAGACCCATCACAAAAAGTATTAGCAGAGTAGCTCAAGGTGAAGGCCCTGAGTTCATGCTCCAGTACCACAAGAAAAGAAAATAAATATAGACTTGGTGTAGTGTGTTATGCCTACAATCCCAGTTTTTCAAATGCCAAATAAGGAGGTTTACATTTTCAAGACCAGCCTGCACTACATAGCAAGACATAGTGTCAAAAAAAGGAAAAGGAAAAAACCTCTACTTCTGCCTGGGTGTGGTGGTGTATGAGTATAATCCTAGCATTTGGAGGCTCAGGAAATGGGTTGGGAGTTCCAGGTAGCCCACACTGCACAATTAGGCCCTGCCACAAAAAAAAGCAACAACAAAATAATCTATTTCTATAAAAACAAAAATAATACAATCTGGGCTAGGGGTGTAGCTCAGTGGTACACCTCTTGCCTAGCATGGAAGCAAATGAAGGCTTGATGACCAACAATTCAAATATTAATAAAAGTCATAATAATCAAAATAATAAAATTAAATGGACTTTGTGCAATCTGGGCAAACTTAATGCTTCTGATGCAGAATATTTTAGTTGAAGGATATGGTTCATAGTCTTGTTAACATACTGACAGTAATTCCTAAAATTTACTTTCTAATCCAAAATAAATCTACCACATGTTAAATCATATGTTCAATACAACAATATTTAATTCTTCCTCAAGGCAACTGTGTCAACCAGAGACAATCCAGATTCAGACTCTAACAGGTTAAAAGTGCTTGTAGGATCACACAAGTATCATAGAACACACACATTCAAAATTAAACTATTGCTCTCAGGTCCAAGCAAAGAAACACACTGTTTTCCTATACTTAGGAGGGTTTAATCAAAGCACTATGTGTGGATTAGAAATTTCTGAAGCTGCTTCTTTGACTGTTTTGTTCCCAGACTAAGAACAGAATCCAACACCATAAGTTTTTGTCCATCTGAGTTACAGATAAGGTATAAAGTAAATGAGTGAAAGAGTCAGTGGTCAGCAGAGGCAAATTCAAGGATTTTGATTCCCCATTATAATTTCAACTACTTTTCCTGTAGCTGACACAATAGGAGCATGTATTGTTCTCTGCTGTGATCTAGCAGAAATGTAAAGAGAACAGAACAGTAATCAGGAAACACTGTGTACAGGAAAAAGTGCAATTGGGTTAGTAGGAAAGAACACAGGTAGGTTCAGTAAGGATGGGATCTCACTGCATAGATTCAAACCTAAATTCATTCCACTACAAGCCAACACATAGGAAAAATTACATTAAATGCTCTGCTTTTATCCACATATGTAATACAATGGTAATGCATGCTATTGCCTTTTTCTTTTTGACAGAGGAGAGAGTTTAGTTGTACAGACAAAAGATAACACATTGCATTAAAATAACTAAGGTTAGAGACTGGCACTTGGAGGCCAAATTAAAAGCTCTAATTCCTGGTTCTATATTGTTACTGTCATCAAAACCTTCATGATCCTTTTAATGCTTAGGGGAAATGTTAAGACACCTATTTCCTGCTCTGGTAGGAGAGATGTCTACGTAACTCAAAAGCCTTATGTGAAGAAAATTAGCTAATTTTCTCCTGCTTATTCCAGGAGAATTCTCATACCTTCACCATAGTTAAGATCATAAACATTCATAGGCCTCTGAGCTAAAACACTGCATACCAGCACTCTCATTTCTAGCTTCCTCTAATATCCTGCTACTCCAGTTGATAAAGAAGAAATGTTCCACAGTCTTTCCTGAATCCAGCCTCTTCATTTGCACTTACTGGGCTGCACTGCTTCTTTGCTGGGACATAACCAAAGGGAACTTATCTGTTGTTCTCCCCCACTTCATGTGTGATGGTGGTACAGTTTCTACACCAGTACTGGCAGGAAGACAAAGACAGACACGAGCCAATTCATGCAGTTGATGAACATTGGAAGAAGGGATACAGATAGAGGGTCCACTATGCTGGAGCTGGTGAACTATATAGTAGGGAGACAGAGTATTTATCATTCTGACCTTGCATCTCAATACACAGAACTAATAATTAGTCAAATTTGTTAGTGTTATCCAAATCTCTATGGGATTCTTAGTCATAATTAAGAAAGAAAATGAGCAAAGTCAATATTTCAGGGAGGGCCTGATCCTTCCTCTCCCAGGAGGAGGTTCTATTGTACTCTTCTGACTTCCAAGATGTAGAGATCTTATGAAATCAGAGAACTTTTTTCAATTAAAGCGAACAACATGCAATGTACTTACATGTGAGTCCTCTGAATAGTTCATGAAATTTATAGAGAATTGGGTCTTCTATATGAACACTCTGATTCAATTTCCAAGAGCACCTGCCTTGCAATGATGAGGCCCTGAGTTCAAAGCTAAGAACTGCCAAAAAACAATTTTGACTGGCAAAATATAGGCCATGTCTGCAGTGGTCTTCAGGCCTGAGTCGTAGGTGATCGAATTACAAGCTAACTTATAGGAATATTGGTAGGAACCAGTTCCATAGGAGCATAAGATTCTGTCACTATGCTTGATAAAAGGCTTCTCCATCAGGTGACTGACAATATGACAGATGGCTTCCATCATAGCAATAAGGTAGGGAACAGGAGAGGGCTGAAAATAAGAAATCTGAGTATTCTACCATGTCAATGTTGGAAAAGACATTCCAATAGAATGTCTAGAATTTTCCTAAATTCTACTCATTTGAAGGAAGTCACCAGATTCAACACACACAGCAAGATTGTGATATACCAGACATGAACACAGGAGGTAATAATCACAGGATGATCTTTTAAGCTGTTCAAAATTCTGCTCAGTTCTCAATCTCCATCCCAACATTTTCATCTAAGATAAACAAGATTTAAGAGTTGTCCCTCTTCTTAGAATAGCAAAGTAAGAGAAAGAAAGAAAAGGGATAAAAAAGAAAGGAATTCAAACTATTGCTGTTTGCAAATGGTACCATGGTATAATTAAAAAATGCTAAAGAACCAACTAAAGGATTCTCAGATCTGATGTACACTTTCAACAAAGAATAAAAATACAAAATCAACATATGAAATTCAATACATTTTCTATATAACAATGAATTAATTGAAAAAGAAGTCAGGAACAGGCACCAGTGACTCATACACGTAATTCTGGTTACTTGGGAGACTGAGGTCAGGAGGGTCAGGAAAATAGTTCGTGAGACTTCTATCTCCAAAATAATCATAGCAAAGCATGGTTCCATTGGTAGAGTGTATGTTTTTCAAGTGCTAAGACCTGAGTTCAAACCCCATCCAAACAAAAACAAAGTTCAAGAAAGCAATCCATTTATAATACCCTCAAAAATAGCTTGGTATAAATCTAATCAAAGATGTTAAAGTTCTTTACAGTGAAAACTATAAAACACTGGAGAAAAAGAGATTGTACAAGACATTAGAAGATGGGAAGACCTCCCATTGTCACTGATTGGTGGAATAACTTTATTTAAATGGCCATATTATCAAAATTCATTTAAAAATTCAATGCAATCTCCTCCAAAACTTCAGTGACCATCTTCACAAATACAGAAATATCAGTCCTAAAATACATATGGGATCAAAATAGCTCTGGAATAGCCTAAGAAATCTTGAGCAAAAGGAGTGAAGGATTCACAAAACATTAACTCAAGCCATATTACAGAGCTATAGTAAAAAAACGGTATTGCTACAAAAAATGTACACCAGTGGAATAGAAGACCCATAAATAAACCCAGAAAACTACAGTAAAAAGATTGCCAAATCCATACAATGGAGAAAAGACAGCATCTAAAAAATTATTCTGAGAAAAGTGGACAGCCATATGTAAATGACTAAAGATAGATGACTGTCTCTCACTTTGTACAAACATCACTTGGAAATTGATTGACGACTTTATGTAAGTTATGCAAACTTTGAAAATGCTGTTTGAAGAATAGGGGAAATGATTTAAAATGCAAATTTGATAATGTATTCTGAATAGGACTCAACTTGCTTATAGAATAAGTTAATGAATTCACAAATGGGACTGTATCAAATTTTTAAATTTCCAAACACCAAAAGAAAAAATCAGAATGCAGAAATAGCGAACAGAATGTGAGAGAATCATTGTAGGATATTCACCTGGCACAAGATTAATACATACAGTATAAATAACTCAAAAAAATAAACACAAAGCAAGTAATTTAATCCATAAATGGGCAATAGAACTGAAAATTTTTCAAATGAAAAGTACAAATCACCAATACACATATTAAAATTGTTCTATAAGCCCAGCCAGCAATTAAATGAAAGTCAAAATTATAATGAGATTCCACCTTATCACAGTAAGAATGGCTATTATAAGGAAAACAAATAAAAGGAGATTCCACGATAGAATATTGAAGAAAGAAAACAGAAATCCTGAGCTCCACAATTTCAGAAACATTCTAGAAAGGGTAACTATATTTGTGTAATTCTGATTCTTTTAGCTAACTAAATTATTGCCAACACATAGGGTTCAACCACTGAACATTAAATATACTTTAAATTGCACATTAACAGCTGGGGAAGATCCAGCTCATCACCAGCACCATTGCTGGACAAACTACCTCTAAAAAAGTCACTGGCTGTTTTTACCTCTTTTAAAAAAAATTTCAGAAGACGAAGAGGAATGTGGATCAAACTGAATTGAACTCTGAGACATACCAGACCTATTTCACACAAACACAACCCAGTTACACCCTGCTGGCAGGGACCAAACTGTAGTGGGATAAATCTGCAACCCCAACCACCACACACCACTTGCCCTCCAGGGAACATAATCCAGCACAGCTGGTGGGCTGATTGCACAATCCCCCTGAACAAAATTGAACACCATAGAAATAGAACATAATTCACCACTCCCTGAAGGGAGAAGGGCAGAACAAGGCACTGACCACTCAGAATGGGGCATGAAGTATGAGTGAGGAGACAAACACCCAAAGTGGGAACAGGGCAAGGTGCCAACCTCCAAGAGTGAAAGTGTATTGGATCTATTAGCTTATAACCTGTAACTGTGGGTGGGGCACAACACTGAGTTGCCCTATCTTGGAGGAGGAGCTGGCTAGCCAGAACCAAAGCTGTTGTGGAGCAACTCAACTGCTGCCTGGTGTAAACAGAAATATATCTGACCACCTTGGTGAAGCTGGTAGTGAGCAACTACAGAGCTCAATAGCAACCTGCCCTGTGGGCAGAAGGCACCAATGACTGCCCACAACCCAACATGCTGCTGAGACAACTTCAGAGATGCTGCATGCACCAGACAGCTGATGAGACCAAGGAAACAGAGAGCTCAAAACCCTGAGTCAACTCCCCCTTAAACTGTTCGACATAGTGCAGCAGCAGCCTTTGACTCACACCAACCTTGGGAAAGCACCAAGAAAAAGTGCCAATAACTGGACTTGATGCCAAAGGAATAAGTCCAGAGCTTTCAACAAACTGATTATTTTCTCTTTTCTTTTTTCCCCTTTTTAAATTTAGTATTTTAAATTTCATTACTGCTACTTTCCTATCTCTATTCTTATTCTCTTCACTTTATTTCCTTTCCTTCGGCTACAATCTACTATTATTTAGCTCCCACTTCTTTTCTGTCCAAATATCAACCTGCTTAGCCCTCTCATGCCCTACTTTCTCTTCTCTCCCCAAGCGATTATTTCTGCCCTTTCTTTCCTCTCTCTCCTGTCTTCACCCTCCCCTCCTCTCATCCCACTACCTGTCACCCACTGGACCTACCTCCTCCACATTCACCACTTGCTGACTAGTCAACAGTACCAACCCAACATATTACTCCTATATGTCCATCACTCTGCAATACCTGACATAAGCACTCTACACCCTAATAACTGTACTACACCCTAAAACACACAAGGGCCTAATATTCTGTAGCCACCACACCTCACACCACTGTTCCCCTTACCCCATTTCCCTATTTATGATGCCCCCAGCATTATTTACCTAAGTATCTAAATCTACCCAAACAAACGTTACTCCCTAGTTCAACTGCTTATAGGTGATATCAACAAGGGGCTCTCCATATATTATGTAAATAATTTGGTATTAAATCTGTGAATTTGATATTGTAAATTAAACCTCCAGATCAGGGAACCGAAAAAGCACATCAACCTAGCTAGCAACTATGCCAGTCACAGCACAGTAACTAATTCAAGGGAAAGATAACAGATTATTATAACTTTTCAACTATCAAACATAGGAGCACAGCACAGGATAGAATAGTGTGAAGAAGGCAGAAAAATACAACTCCTCACAGGACTAACAGTTCAATAGAGGATTTAGCAGAAAAAGAAGGAAGTGAATACCTAGTAGCTGACCTTACTAGAATGATGATAAGTACATCTAATTATCTCAATGATACCCATAAAGTAATGCTCAAAAAGGAGCTCACAGAGATTCTCATGGTGGAACTCTGAGAGAAGCTGACAGAGAATATACAAAACCAACTCAAAGAATATTAAGACAGCACAAATTTAAAAACTAACAACACAAAGAAACAAATAAATTCACTCTAGAGAGGACTTCAACAAATTCCCAAAGGAGACTACAAAAAAGTGATATTTGGAATACAGAAGACAGCACAAGAAAGAAAAAGATGAGTTGAACAAAGATATGGAAAACCTATGAAAAAAGAACCACACAGAAAAACTGCAAATAAAAAGTTTCTTAAGTCAAAAAGTAGTAGAAAGCCACTCCAGCAGACTAGAACAAATGAAGACAGAATTTCAAAATTAAAAGAAGAAATACCTGTCAAAGAATAAACAGAACAATTCATAGACAAAAGACTGAAGAGCTGTGAGAGAAACATGTAAGAACTCAGCTAATCCATTAAAAGACTAAACCTGGAAATCATGGGCATTGAAGAAGGAGAAAAGGGGCCATCCAAAGGTATATACAATATATTCAGCAAAATAACAGGAGAAAATTTCCCAAATATCTAGAAAGAAATGACAATTCAGGTACAAGAAGCCTTCAGGATACCAAAAAGATTGACCAAAATAGAAATTCTCCAGGACATCTTATCATTAAAACAACTAGAAAAAAGTGAAAGGAAAGAATAAAGAAGGTTGTAAGAGAGAAAAATCAAATAACATATAAAGGTAGACCCACAAAAATAACAGCTACTTTCTCAACAGAAAGCTTAAAAGCAAGAAATTCATGGAGTGAGGTATTTCAAGCACTGAAGGAAAATAATTTCAGACCTAGGATAGTCTACCCAGCAAAGCTTTCACTCAAAATTGATGGTGAAATAGAAATCTTCCATGATAACCAGAAACTAAAACAATGTAGGACCACCATACCAGCACTACAGAACATTCTGAAAGGAATTCTAGACCCAAAAGATGAAGAAAACATAATCCCAAAAGGACAGGAAGTATTAAACTTCCTGAGAAGAACAGACAGGCACTCAGAGAGATGTGCTGAATCTGCTGCACACACTCACATCCTTAAACAACAAACACAAATAAATGGCAGGAATTACTGCATGCCTCTTAATAGTAACACTGAATGTTAGTGGACTCAACTCCACCATCAAAAGGTGGATTAAAAAAGAAGACCTGACAATCTGTTGTTTACAAGAAACCAACTTTATTAACAGAAACAAACACTGTCTTAGAGTCAAAGGGCAGAGGGCAATTGTCTGTGAAAACAGTCAGAAGTAGCAGTGCTTATATCAGGTAAAGTGGACATCAGACTTAAATTAATCAGAGGAGACAAAGAATGTCACTTCATACTAATAAAAAAAGCAATACATCAAGAGAAAAATAACAATTACCATTGTATATTTGCCCAATGCCTATGAACATACAGTAATGGAATTAAAATCACAGACTGACTCCAACACAGAAGTAGTGGTGACTTTAACACTCTTCCATCAACAACATCCAGATAAAAAAATCAACAAAGAAATTTTAGAATTGAGTGATACCAAAGTTCTAATGGACCTGACAGATGTCTACAGAGTATTTCATCATGCAACAGCACAATATACATTCTTTTCAGTAGCCCATGCAAATTTCTCCAAAATAGACCCTATCTTAGGGCATAAAGAAACTCTCAACAAATATAAGAAATTTTAAATAACCCCTGTATGCTGTCTTACCACAATACAATGAAACTAGAACTCAACAACAAAAGAAGCAGCAAAGACAAGGAGGGAAATAAAAAAAAAATTTCCTGGAATTTCATGAAAATGAAAACACAACCTATCGGAACCTATGAGACACAGAAAATACAGTTCTAAGATGAAAGTTTATAGCCAAGAGTGTGTATTTTAAAAACACAAGAAGGTCTCAAACAAATAATATAATGTTGCATCTCAAACACCTAGAGAAACAACAACAAACTAAGCCAAAAGAAGCAGATGGAAAGAAATAATAAAAGTATGGGTTGAAATCAATGACATAGAGACCAAAAAACCATACAAAGAATCAATAAAACAAAAAGCTTGTTCTTTGTAAAAATAAACAAGATTGACAAATCCCCAGTAAATCTGACTATAAGCAGCAAGGAAAATAACCAAATTAATAAAACCAGAAACAAAAAGGAGGAGATAATAAGAAAGGCCAAGGAAATCCAGGGAATCATCAGAGACTACTTTGAGAATCTGTATTCCATTAAATTGGAAAATCTTGAAAAAATGGACAAATTTGTACATACTTTTGACTACCCAAAACTAAACCAAGAGGATATTACCCACCTAAACATGTCTATTACATGTAATGAAATTGAAGAAACAGTACAGGAAGTCCAGACCTGACAAATACTCTACTGAATTCTACCAGACCTTTAAAGAAGAACTAGTACCAATATTTCTTAAACATTTGTGCTAAATACAAAGGGAAGAAAAGCTGGCAAACTCATTTGATGAAGCCAGTATTACACTCATACCAAAACCAGACAATGACAAAACAACAAAAACAGAGAACTGCTGACCAGTTTTTCTAAAAACATAGATGCAAAAAATCTCCATAAGCTGGGCACTAGCCACACGATTATGCAATCCTAGCTACTCAGAAGGCAGAGATCAGGAAGATCATGGTTCAAAGCCAGGGCAGGCAAGTAGTTTCTGTGACCCTAACTCGAAAATACTCATCACAAAATGGGCTGTCAGAGTAGCTCAAGGTGAAGACCCTGAATTCATGCCCCAGTACCACCAAAAAAAAACCTCAATATAATAATGCAAAGCTGAATTCAACAATGTGTAAGAAAAGATGATACACGCTGACCAAGTCAGCTTCTTCCCACAAATACACAGATGATTCAACACATGCAAACCATTAACTGTAATACATCGTAGTAACAGAAGCAAAGAGGAAAACCACTTGATCATCTCAATAGATTCAGAAAATGCCTTTGATAAAATTCAACATGCTTTCATGACAAAAACTCTGATCAAACTAAGAATAGAAAGAATATACCTCAACATAATAAAGGTTATATATGGCAAACTTTTAGCCAACATCATACTTAATAGGAAAAACCTGAAAACATTTCCCCTAAAGTCAGGAATGAGAAAAGGGTGCCCACTCTCTTCACTCCTATCCAACATAATCTTTCAATTCTTAGCCAAAGCTATAAGACAGGAATACAAAGTAAAACGAATACAAATAGGTAAGGAAGAAGTCAATGTATCCCTTTGTACAAATGGCAAGTTCCTATACCTGAAAGACTCAAAAACCTCCACCCAAAAAAGCTGTTAGACATCATAAACAGCTTCATGAATGTAGCAGGATACAAAATCAATTTACAAAAATCAACAGCCCTTCTATGCACCAACAATGAACAGATTGAGAAAGAATACAGGAAAATAATTCCACTTACAATAACCTCAAAAACAATAATAAAATCACTAGGGATAAACTTAATGAAGGACATAAATGACTTTTACAAGGAAAACTGCAAACAATTGAAAACTGGCTACATTACCAAAAGCAATCTACATGTTCAACACAATTCCCATCAAAATCCTAAGGATATTCATCACAGAGATTGAGAAATCACCCTAAGGTTCATTTGCAAGCACAAAAGGCTAAGAACAGTCAAGGCAATACTGAGCAAAAAGAGCAGTACTGGAGATATCACAATATCCAACTTCAAACCATGCTACAGAGCCATGGTAATAAAAACAGCATGGTACTGACACAAAAAGAGATATAAATACCAGTGGAACAGAAGTCCCATATATGAATCCATGTTGCTATGCCCACCTTATTTTTGACAAAGTTACCAAAAACATATGATGGAGAAAAGACTGCCTCTACAATAAATGTTGTTCAGAAAGCTGGATATCTGCTTGCAGAAAAATGAAACTAGGTCCCTGTCTTTCACTTCATACAAGTATCCACTCAAACTGGATTAAGGACTTTGATGTTAGAGCTGAAACCTTGAGACTAGTACAGGAAAGAACAGGGAATAACCGAGAACCAATAGGTACAGCCAATGAATTACTCAGCAGAAATCAATTGGCTCAGCAACTAAGAGAATGTATCAACAAATGGGACTATATGACATTATAAAAGCTTCCACACAATAAAAAAATGGTTTCTAAATGGAACAGTCCCACAGAACAGGAGAAAATCCTTACCAGCTACATATCAGTCAAGGGACTGATACCAAAATATACAGGGAGCTCAAAAAACTAAATTCAGAAAAAAGCAATGACCCAGTTAAGAAATGGGCAAATGAACTGAACAGAGCCTTTTCAAAGGAAGAATCTCATGGAGAAAATCACCTTAAGTGAAGTTAGCCAAGCTCAGAAAGCCAAAACCACATGTTCTCCCACATATGTGCATTGTAAACCTAAAACAAATGCAGCAATATTAAGGGACTTGGCTCAAAATAAAGAAAGGCTTCACATGGGAGGGATACAAGGGAAGGAAACCAAAAACTTTAATGTGTTTGATGTGCTCATGTCGTAGGAATAATATAGAAATCTTAATCTGACAGGGGCCACCATAGAAAGTGCACCGGGAAGAGTGTAAAGGACTAGTAAAGATCAACAAATTGGGGTCGTAATACATATATGCATAGAAACAATGAAAGGACACTACATGTGTAGCCATGTTTCTCTTTTTATCTTTAATTACTTTCTTCTACAAAATCAGAAAACAGGAGGGCAGAACACTTTCTGCCCAGGGGGTTGGGAGATAGAATTGTGGGAGGCAGAAGGTGGTGGGGAGGAGGAAGTGGGAGGATAACTGTGGTGTAAATAATATATACACATATAAGTAAATGAAAAAATGATATCTATTCAAACTGTTCCAGGAATGAGGGGGGGGGATTGAAAGAGAGCAGTAGAGTTGGTGAATTCAAGTATGACATATTTGATACATTGTAAGAACCATGGTAAATTTTTTAATGTACCCGCACCTGGCACAACAATATCAATATATTAATAAAAAGACAAAGGAAAAAGCTCAAATGGCTAAAAAAAAAAGAAAAAATGCTCACCATCCCATGTCTTAAAGGAAATGCAAATCAAATCCACATTAAGATTGCACCTGACCAGTTTTAGAATGGTTACCATCAAGAACACAAACAACAATAAATTTTTGCAAGAATTGTGGGAAAAAGGAACTCTCACACACTGCAAATGGGAATATAGTCTAGTACAAACACTATGGAAAAGAGTATGAAGTCTCCTTATAAAACGAAAAACAGATCTGTCATGCCATCCAACAACATCACTCCTAGGGATATATCCAAATGAGTTTGAGTAAGGATACAAAAAAAGCAACCACATATCCATGTTTATTGCAACACTATTTACAATAGTAAGCTATGGAAACAGCCAGATGGCCCACTAGTTATGAATGGATTAAGAAAATGTGGTAATTATACACAATGGAACTTTACTCAACCACAAAGAAGAAAAAAATTTTGTCATTTACAAGTAAATGGTTGGAACTGTCAACTTAAATGAAGTTATCCAGACACAGAAGACCAAAAGCCACAAGTTCTCTCTCACACGTAGAATATAGTACTAAACCAAATAAATCAATGTTATGAAAAACTAGACACAATAAAGGCAGGTCATGCTTAGGGGGGTTAGGTTAAAAGAAGGAAACTAAGAACTTGAATATGTGTGATAAACTCCATATATAAGAATGAATATAGAAGACTTAAACCAGCTGAAAGCACCACAAAAAGGGACTAAAATAGGATGTAGATAATTAGTGGATAAAAAACAGTTGGGGAAATAACACATATATTAATAGAAATATTGGAAGCAAACTCTCTGTGTAGCTGTCCTTATTTCAAACTAGCAAAAAGATGTAATTTAAAAAATATTTTTCTTTTCCGAAAAATCAGAGAACAGGAGGGTGCAACAGGTCCTGCCCAGGGGGGTGGGTTTCCACCAGTGGGAGGGTGAAGGTGGTGGGGAAAGGGGGTAGAAGAGTGAATATGTTGTAAAAAGTGTATACACATGTATATAAATGTAAAAATGATACCTGTTGAACCTGTTCCATGAATCAGGGGAGGGGGATAAAGCGTAGAGTAGGAAGGAGTGAATTCAAGTATGACACAGTTGATACATTTTAAGAACCTTTGTAAATGCCACTATGTATCCCCACCCAGCACAATAATAAAGGAAAAAAGAAACCAAATGATAATAAATGCTGGTAAGCATGAATAGGGAAACACTTATACATTGCTAGTCAGAATACGAACTAAACTAACAACTATAGAAATCAGAATGGAGATATCTCAAAATTTAGATATAGAATTACTACATTATTCAGCTATGTGATATTGGGGTATATACCCAAAACAACCAAAGCCTGCTAATTACAGAAATGCCTTTAAACTTATACTGAAGAAGGAGAGGTGTATGTGGGCATGTCTCAAGTGGTAAAGCACCTGCCTATCAAGGGTGAAGAGGCAATGAGTTTAAACACAACTACTAAAGTAAAAGAACAAAAAGAGAGAGAGATCATGAAAAATATAAGGGACTAAAAAATGAAATAGAGATCAAAGAAACTATTCAAAGAATCAACCAACCAAAAATTTGTTTCTTTGGAAAAATAAAAAAATATTGATAAATCCTCAGTGGATCTGATAAAGGAGAAAGGAAAAGTCCAAATTAATAAAATTAAATTTAAAGAAGAAATGATACCAACACTTCTCAAACTTTTCCATGAAATAGAAAAGGAAAGAACACAAAACTATGAAGTACTTTACACTTATCCCCAGACCAGACAAGGACACAATCAAAAAAGAGAATAATATGCAAATTTCTTTCAATGAACAAAAATGAAAATATCCAATAAAATGCTGGCAAACAGAATTCAACAACAGTCTGAAAAATCATACATCATGATCAAGTTGATTTTATTACAGAAGTATGGGGATAATTCAAAATATGAAAAGGAATAAATATAATCAAGCCCATAAAGAGAAAGAGCAAAAATCACATGATCATCTCAATAGATGCAGAAAAATTCTTTGCAAAATTCAACATTGAGAAGGTTCAAATTTTTTGTTTGCAGGTAAATGCATGGAACTGCAGAACATCGTGTTAAGTGAAATAAGCCAAGTTAAGAAAGACAAAGGTCACATTTTTTCTCATATGTGGAAGATAGATCCAAATGCGAATACAAGAGTTATCATATATACATATACATACACATACACATATACATATATATATATACACAAAAAACACATCTCCAAAAGTGAGACTCTTAGAACAGACTAAGGGAGAAGGAAAAGAAGAAATGAATGATAGAAAGTGAATAATACTGAACTATATCACAACTATGTAGGAATAAAACACATTGAAATTTACTGAAAACTAGTGAACAATTAAGCAAGGGTAGAGGAAAAGGATAAGGAAGAGTAATAGAGGGTTTGACTTATTAAAGTTCAATATATTTACAAACAAAATATTAAGGCAAAATCCCATTGAACAATGAACAGACCCTAAAATAATGAAGGATAGGAATGTAAAAGCAGGTAATGTTATGGCGAGGGTAATAGTGGGAAGAGGAGTATGAATGAAGAGAGTAAAGGGGGGTGAACGTGGTTGGTATTTTCTATGCATGCATGAGTATGGAGCATTGAAACCTTTTCAAGTCAATTCAAGATGGGGATTCGTGAAGAAGGAGATTAATATAGGGGATGAATAAAACTGTCATACCATATATAAAACTGTTAACACCTGTATAATGATCATATATACAAAAAATTTATTTTGGAACCAATGAATATGCCCATCAATGATGAATGAATATAGATAATGTGGTCTGTATACACAGTGAAATTTTACTCAACCATAAAGAGAATGAAATAATATCATTTTCTAGAAATAGTTGAAGTGATGATCATCATGGTAAATTAATTCAGTCTCATAAAGATCCATATCACTTGGTGTCTTTCATTTCTGAAAGTTAAGGGAAATAAAAAACAATGTCATGAAATAAAAGGTTGACTAATGGGTAGGTGGAAGAAATAGCATAAAGGGGGAAGGTGAAAGGAAATAAGAATGAGTAGTAGATGGTGGGAACTTGATCAAAATACATTTTATGCATGTGGGGAAATATCATAAGGAAACACCTCACTTTGTTTAATAAATATTCAATATGTCAATAAAAAATTGAAAGAGATGGCCTTCTGTTTTCTGGCAATCTCTCACCCTACACAGCACCTTCTGCAAACAATCTTCACTGGAGGGGAAATGGCATATGGTATAATCTATTCAGTTGTGGGTATGTCTCCTGGACATGCTATCAGAAGTTTCTCTGGAGCAGATTTCCTCCAATAATGTCAGGACAAGCCAAGACCATTGAATGCTGGAATTCAACAAATGTGCCTGGAGGCTTCTGAATCCTGTTCATCCATAAGAGTTCATTTCTCATCAAAAATACTGTAAATATAATCTTTACACTTTCAACACTTCACATCTTTAATAAAATATGCCTTTTACAGTGGGATAAAAAAGAGTTGGGGGTGTAATGTGTTCTATTGAATCTGTACATATTTTTGCAGCACTTTTGACTTGGAGTTCTCTGTAGGAAGAACTCACAGATTGATTTCTCATTCACAAATGGAGAAAACTAGGATACCAATGGATTGATAATGGAAGAACGAAAGCTGAAAATATATCTGTGCATAAATAACAGAGAGAAATTTAGGCATATGAAACAACCAAATGACAATAATACAGAAAAAGATTAGAAAGGGAGAGGTGAGATTTGTCACATTTTAAAATGATAGGACAGTATGACATTTTGTAATGCTTGGGAAATGTAACAAAACCATTCATGATGGGAAGAGGGGATCCTATAGTATGCTACTGCCAGGATGAGATTAGACAAGATGGCATTGGAAACCCCAAGATAGATATGTTTGTGAGTGATATGTTTTTACTTTCTCCAATACCTCCTCCCATGGTGAGCATTCTTGAAGATATCAGAAAGAAAAATATCTTTTGCTATTTCCTTTTAGATGTTCTATATGAAATTTCTAATGTTTTTATCTCTTTGACATTTGTAGAATTTATAACACCACTCATTATTCTGTGACTTTTAGTTTTGCATATTCTATTAAGGGGACACAAATCCAATTTATTGAACATTCAAATTAATAAAAGCAAACTGAATATTAGTAGTTTTTAGGACATTCTTTACATCATTTAGTGGTCCAAGAAGAAAGAGAAATAAAGCTTGAGTGCCAGTGGTTCTTGTCTGTAATCCTAGTAATTTGGGAGGCTGAGATCAGGAGGATTGCTGTCTGAGGCCAACCTGTGAAAATAGTTTGTGAGACCCCCATCCTCAAAATCACCAGAGCAAAATGGACTGGTGATGTGGCTCATGTGGTAAAGTGACTGGTTTGCAAGCACTAAGCCCTGAATTCAAACCTCATTCCCACCAAGAAAAGAAAAAAGGGAGAAATAAAGAGAGACAATAGGAGTATTGATTAAACGTTTTCACATTTCTAGTAATATGGTGAATAATGTATTCAACATTGCACAAAAATAAATGTGTGACTTGGCTCTGCCTTGTGTTGTGCTAGATGTTAAGTATACAGATGGTTCCTAACTCCTGATGTTTCAACCTAAGAACTGTTGACTTGACTAATTTACAGTTGTAATATGCATTCAGCAGAAACTACACTTTGAATTGTATTCTTTTTCTGAGCTAGCAATATTCACACAACCCTCTCATTAGATGATGAGAAAGGGCTGTGAGAAGCAGCTCCCAGTCAGCCATCTGATCACAGGTTAAACTATCAATACCTACAGTGTTTTGTGTTGTTAAGCCTCGATGCTCAGTAGGTTAGGTATATTAATTGCAGCTTTAGTCTCAACATATGTTGATATTTTTGTTAAGATATATTTATTTTACATGGGGGATTCATTGTGACAATTCTGTATAGGCTTTTATTGTACTTTGGTTAGATAGTCTCCATAATCTCTCCCTTCCACTCCTCTCCCACTGCACTTAAGGCAATTGCAAAAGATTTCATTATTTTAACTTGTGTAAGTATATGAAGACCATAAACCACATTCCTTCACCTTAATCTCCTTTGTTCATTCACCCTCCTCGCACAAGTACTCCCCCACATACTGTACCTATTTTATATTCATGCCTTTTATTGATTTTGTGAAGATATATCTTTACTGCAAATCAAGAAACTTTTAAATAGACAAAGATATTGAATCCTAGCCCTTAAATGCTCAATGTTTCCTTTATTAAGATCAACAGTATTTTGCAGCAGTCTCTAATTATTGTCAGTAACATTTTCATGGTCAAGTTCACCTTGCCATAATTAGCCAATCATTTCCTGACACCAATTAGTCAATGGTGTTCTAGCTGCAGTTATGAATGTATGTTACCATATCTTTTTGATTAAAACATTCAACTGTCAACAATTACTTATCCAATTAGCTATATGATAATATATCTGCACTTAAGTACACAGGTTAAAGCAGAATTAAGTACCAAATTTCACTGAAGGTGAAATTGTAGATCATTTACCTTAGTTGGTTACTAAGTAAATTGCACTAGTTATAGGAAATCTTTTCAGAGCCAAAACTGATACCTCAGCACCTATGTGAAGCACCTCCAAAGGACAGGTAGACATGTTCTTAGGTATATGTGTTTCTATTATAAAACACAGGAGCCCCAATAAAGATTAATCATGACAAAAGGCAAGGAACTGTGGGTAAATGATGAGATCCTAATGGGGTTGTTAAACGGATCTCGGTGCAGTGGTTCATGCCTGCAATCCCCCCAATTTGGGAGGCAGAGATAGCAGGATTGTAATTTGAGGCTAGCCCAGGAAGAAAAAGTTCTCAATGAATAATCCATGTGTGGTGGCAACTGACTATATTTCCAGGTATGTGGGACACAGAAGTATGAGTATCTTGAGTTAAGGCCAGTCCCAAGCAAAAGTGAGACCCTATTTGAAAAATCACTAAAGAAAAACTAGGACAGGAGCATATCTCAAGTGGTAGAGAGTTTGCTCAAAAAGTGCAAAGGTCAGAGTTCAAACCATAAATAAACTAGTAAATAAACAAATAAATGGAAAAAGAAGGAAAGGAGGAGAAACAAAGAAAAAGAAATTTAGAGAAAGAGCTCCCATTATGAAAGACATGACTGTTGTTCTTGGGCAATGAAAGGGTGATGCTAAATTTGTCTGTAATAAATTGGGTGGGTGACTTAATAACCTACAGGTTCAACTATAGACACACAGTAACTGAAAATAGGATACAACCAACTTAAACTTAAATCATACCCTCTCTACTAAGGAGTACCACTACAACCTCCTTTTCTGGCTGAGAACGTTTTGCCATCTTCCACTTGCAGACTTATCACAAATTATCTTCATAATTCATGTTCATACATTTATGAGAGTATTGATCTAGAAACAAGAAAACAATACACTATGTATGCTAATAAAGGTATTTTTAAGTTACTAGATAAGTAATTATCAAAAAATGAACATTACACACAACAAAACATATATGGTAACATAGATTCAAAACAACAGCAACCACACCACTGATGAAGATGTGTAAAGAACTGATTGGCCTTACTAGGGTATGGTAACCATTATTGTCCACTATTTTTTGTTATGTTTAGGAATCATTAATAGCAAAAAGTAGTTGCATTGTGACAATTTCATAGGGGTATACAGTGTGCTTTGAAGTACTTCACCATTTCTATTATATTCTCTTATCCTATCTACCTCCTTCCCACACCATTTAAAACAATATTTGTTGGGTTTCATCATGTAATTTTCATACACATACATTCAATATACTTCTTATCTCCCTCCCCCTCCCACTGACTGCAACTTCCCATACTCCCCAGTTTACATTCATGTCCATTTTCATTACATTATTATCATTTTAGACCTTATTTCCACATGTAAGAAAAACTGTGGGATTTTTGTCTTTTTGATCTTTGCTTATTTTGCTCAAAAGATGATCTCCAGTTCCATTCACTTTGCCTAAAATGACATTTTATGCCTCTTTATGGTTGAACATACTCTATTGATATATTTTTTTCTTTATCCATTCATCTGTTGATTAACCTAGATTCCTTACCTTGGATAGTATAGATAGTGCTGCAATAAGCATGGGTTTTCAGAAATATCTCTTGAATATTAACAATTCATTGTGGGCTCCAAAATTGTGAGCCAGGTAAATCTGTTTTTAAATAAAGATTGCCTGC